>NC_068991.1:27853220-27862697 GCF_001194135.2 Octopus bimaculoides
ATATGCATGTGTGTATGTGTTTGTGTCTGTCCCCCCAACATCGCTTGACAACCGATGCTGGTGTGTTTACGTCCCCGTAACTTAGCGGTTCGGCAAAAGATCTCGATAGAATAAGTACTAGCTTTACAAAGAATAAGTCCTGGGGTCGATTTGCTCGACTAAAGGTGGTTTTCCAGCATGGCCACAGTCAAATGATTGAAACAAGTAAAAGAGTAAAGAGTAAAAGCGTATATGGTTGCTACAGCTTTATCAACAGTGCAAACGCGGGCAGCTGAATTTAGGAAGGTTAACGAAGAGACTTGAAAATGGCCCAAAGACTGGACGTCTAGCAACTGCCACCACCGACAAAAACATTGATAGTGTTCACCACATGACAGGCAATTGGCAATAGATCAAATAGCCAATGTTATTAGCGAACATTAACATCGGCCCAATGTTTTAGTTCTGTGCCTTTGAAGAGAAGTTGGAACAAGTTTTGTGTAAATAAGGTGTCTATAATACAGTAATCTCTCGCCATATCGCGATTCACCTATCGCGGTTTATTATTTAAGCTTACGTCGATTCCTCCGAGGCGTTGTTTTTCGTTTATAATAAAATAGATATATGCAAATTATAAAAATAATTTAAAAAAATATACAGTACAGTACTGTTTCTACTTCGCGGATTTTCACCTATCGTGTGGTGTTTTGGAACGTTGTTGTTGTTGGCACTCCGTCGCTTACGACGACGAGGGTTCCAGTTGATCCGATCAACGGAACAGCCTACTCGTGAAATTACCGTGCAAGTGGTTGAGCATTCCACAGACACGTGTACCCTTAACGTAGTTCTCGGGGATATTCAGCGTGACACAGTGTGACAAGGCTGACCCTTTGAATTACAGGCACAACAGAAACAGGAAGTTAGAGTGAGAGAAAGTTGTGGTGAAAGAGTACAGCAGGGTTCGCCACCATCCCCTGCCGGAGCCTCGTGTAGCTTTAGCTGTTTTCGCTCAATAAACACTCACAACGCCCGGTCTGGGAATCGAAACCGCGATCTTATGACCGCGAGTCCGCTGCCCTAACCACTGGGCCATTGCGCCTCCACTTTTGGAATGTAACACCCACAATAATCAACGGATTACTGTATTGTAGTCGAAAATAAGTGACAAATTCCCAATAGAAAAACCTACCGTGTTTAATAGCGAGAGTTTCATTACAATACGGCTATAATCATATATATTTGCATTTAAATTTATTGAGGATGATGCATCAATATTTTGGTTTGGTAAGAAGGAGCATGAATAAACGTTAACTCATTATAAGACATGCACTGCTTGAATTGAGATGCTTTTTCAGTTTGAGGAGCGTACTGTTTGAAGTTAGATGTTATGAATTTTGCCCTCCTAACTGTTCGGACAGCATGCGATGTATTAAACAATGTAGCAGAACACGGAGATTCAGTTTGTCATCAGAGACATAAACGAGCAAACTGTTGGAATTTATTGAAAGAAGCAAAAAGTTGATGTTATGAGACAAAATAGGTAGATTTTATCGTAGAAATAAAATTTATTCAAGTTAGTTGATGCAAAAAGAAAAAGAATTTATTAACAAAAGGGACAAATACATGGCTTGAGGACATTCAATGACTGCTCTCTCAATGCTTGCTCTCTCAATACTTGCTCTCTCAATGCTTGCTCTCTCAATGGAATTTGTTAACATTTGATGTTTGTATGATTCAAATTAGAGTGAGAAAATTCTAGTGGCTTTCCATCGTAAGTTACTGAGGTATTTGTGGTGTGCTGAAAAGTTCCTGGCTTTAAGAGTATCGCGAAAGGCCTAGTTGGAGGCCCAATCTTCTGAGTTCTTTTACAGGACTTACAAAACTGAAGGACCACTGCAATAAGTGTGTGAATCTGAGAGGGGTAATATGTTGGATAAAATCATAATTAATTGTTTTTCCTGTATTTTCTTTTACCCAAAGCCAGGAACTTTTCAGCACCCCTTTGTACATAATAATTGGCGTCTATAAATGTGTTAAATACTACAATGATAATTCTACTCATTACTTTTATTTTCATCAAACAGCATTAGCAAACTACAAAAACAATTCTAGGCGATTTCAACGAATTCTTAGATGTTAAATTAAAATTTCAAGACATTGTACAAAAATATAGACGCCACGTTTAAAACAATCTAAAGTGTTATAAACGCCTTTGATATACATCAGTAAGTTATTAGAGAAAACGCCTGAGAAAATTTGAGTTAGTACCATTTTAATGATATGCATCACTGCATTTTTACTATAAATAAACTAAATAACGACACGGGCACATTGATTCTAATTGGCTCTTTAACAAACAAATTAATCAAAAGATAACTACCACCACAACACAAACAGAATATAAATTATAATCATCAACAACAACAACAACAATAATAATCCTATCTATTATAGACACAAGGCCTGAAATTTTGGGAGAGGGAGATAGTGCTCAACTAGTACTCATTTCATCAACCCCGAAAGGATGAGAGGCAAAGTCGACCTCGGCGAAATTTGAACTTAAACACAAAACGTTGCCAAGTATTTTATCAATAATAATAATAATAACCCTTTTTACTATAGGCACAAAGCCTGGAATTTGGGGCAGGGGGATAGTCGATTACATCGACCTCAGTGTTTCACTGGTACTTAATTTATCGACCCCGAAAGGATGAAAGGCAAAGTCGACCTCAGCGGAATTTGAACTCAGAACATAGTGACGGGCGGACGGGCGTCATACCGCTAAGCATTTCGTCCAGTGTGCTAACGATTTTGCCAACCCGCCGCCTTTTTCTTTCTACTAAACGCACAAGGCCTGAAATTTTGCGGGAGAGGACTAGTCGATTACATCGACCCCAGTGTTTCACTGGTACTTATTACATCAACCCCGAAAGGATGAAAGACAAAGTCGACCTCGACGGAATTTGAACTCAGAACGTGGAGACAGATAAAATGTTGCTAATTCAGTAGTTTACATGGGAGGCTGAGGGAACAACTTCAGGGTTGCTTTAATGGAGGAATAATACCAGATTGGATGACGAGAGGGAGGACAATACTCATTATGAAAGATAAGAGCAAAGGTAATACTGCTAGCAAGTATAGACCAATCACATGCTTACCATTAGTGTGGAAGCTGTTAACAGGAATGCTTTCAGAAAGCATTTACGAGCACCTTGACGACCAGAATTTACTACCAGAAGAACAGAAAGGTTGCAGGAAGAAGGCTAAAGGAACGCATGATCTATTATATATAGACAAAACAGTTCTGAATGAAGTAAAAGCTACAAAGAAAAATCTACCAATAGCATGGATAGATTACAGAAAGCCTATGACATGATCCCACACTCATGGATAAGTGATTGTTTGAGTATATTCAGTATAGCAGACAACATAAGAGAATTAATTAGCTTTAGCATAAAGAAATGGAAAGTAGATCTCTAACCCAGGTGACAGACTCTTAGGGAAAATTAATATCAACAGAGGAATTTTCCAAGGGGACGCGTTGTTGCCTTTAATATTTGTCTTATGTTTGATCCCCATCCGTTTAGCATTAAGGAAGGCAAAGGCAGGGTATCAGTTCAGAAATAGTAAGGAAAAAATTAACCATTCGCTCTACATAGATGAGCTGAAGCTTTTTACTAAGAATGAAAAATCGACATATTCCTTAATACAGACTGTAAGACCCTTCAGCAAAGATATAAGCATAGAATTTGACATAGATAAGTGTGCAATATTAGTCATGAAAAGGGGACAGGTAGTCAACAGCGAAGGCGTCCAATTACCAGATGGCCAGACATTAAAATCATTGAAAGGAGGGAGAGTTATAAGTATCTAGGAGTATTAGAATCTGATAGAGTACTAACTACAAAAATGAAAACAAAAATTAAGAAGGAGTACATCAGAAGGGTGAGGAAGCTAATGGAGACAAAGTTAAATGGTTCGAATCTAGTGAAGGCTGTAAATACTTGGGCAGTATCATTACTTAGATACCCAGCAGCTTTTGTATATTGGACAAAAATTGAATTAGCAAAGTTAAACAGAAGAACTAAGAAGGCATTCAATATAAATGGAGGACTTTACCCAAGGGCAGGAGTAGCAAGATTATACCTACCTAGAAAGGAAGGTGGAAGAGGGTTAATATTAGTAGAAGACTGCGTGGAGTTATCTAGAGTAGATATAGACTCCTATGTAGGTAATAGTGAAGAAAGTTTATTAAAAACTGCCAGAGTCACAGCAAGACATAAGGAAACCAAAACACCAAACGAACTTAAAAACCAGAAAAAAAGAACAGAAAATATCTGACTGGCAGGGGAAGGTGTTGCATGGTAGATTTCCAAAGATAATCTCAGCAAATAGTAGTAATGAGACATGTTATGATTGCAGAAAGAAAAGCTGAGGAAGGAGACAAAAAGTTTGTTAGTAGCTGCACAAGATCAAGCATTAAGGAATAGTTGGATAAAAACCGAGATAGACAAAAACCAAGTAGATCCCCACTGTAGATTATACAAATTAAAAGAGCACAGTGTTACTCATATAGTAAGTGCATGTAGCATGCATGCACAGAAAGAGTACAAGAAAACACTTGACAACCTAGGAAGAGTAATCCACTGGGAGTTATGTATGTACATAATAGCAAATACCTTTTACTGTCATCTTAAGATCACACTATCGTCTTATAATCAAATTAGCAGTAAAACCCGTCTTTGATCGGGTAATTACTTTTACTGTCTATTTGGAGCCACATTGAAAGTATTGTTATTTGTGTAATTTACTCCTCCTGTATGTGTGTATTTTTAGAAGAGAAAACCATGTAATAATAGAAGTAGAAGAAAGATCAATATCATACATGAACTTGTGTTTGTTTATGACATGACAATAATAAATGAGTTGTATGTGTTATTTTATTTATCTATTCAGTAATGGCAATGATATATTTTTATAAGAGAAAAGCATGTAATATTTAAAGTTAAAAAAAGATATTTTTACACATGAAGTTCTGTTTGTTTATTACATGATAATGATAAGCGAGATGTATCTATTATTGTATTTATCAATACAGTAATGACAATTCTATAATACAGTTCATTGAAATAGGTAACTTACCTTTTCTTGAATGTAATGGTAGTAATGGTAAATGAAGTTATTGAAGTATTCATGCTGCATTAAAAATGAATACTTCTTTATGAATAATGTTTTTTGTTTTATTTCGGAGTACACAAGTGAGAATTTCACTGATCAATTTTTTTAATAAAATTTTATCCTCATATTAGAAGTATATACATGTATGTATGTGCATATATATATATATATATATATATATATATATATATATATATATATATATATACTAGCAGTAAAACCCGTCGTTGATCGGGTAATTACTATTACTGCTTATCGGGAGCCACATTGAAAGTATTATTATGTGTATAATTTACTCCTCCTGTATGTGTATATTTTTAAAAGAGAAAACCATGTAATAATTGTAGAAGAGAGATCAATATCATAAATCAACTTGTGTTTGTTTATATGACAATAATAAGTGAGTTGTATGTGTTATTTTATTTATCGATACAGTAATGGCAGTGATATAATATTTTTAGAAGACAAAATCATGTAATAATAGAAGTAGAAGAAAGATCATTTTTTTTTTTACATGAAGTTCTGTTTGTTTATTACAGGGTAATAATAGTGAGATGTATGTGTTATTTTATTTATCAATACAGTAATGACAATTCTATAATACAGTTCATTGAAATAGGTAATTTACTTATTCTTGAATGTAATGATAGTAATGGTAAATGATGTTATTGAAGAATTCATGTTGCATTAAGAATGAATATTTCTTTATGAATAATGTTTTTGTTTTATTTTGGGGTACATACACCTTTACTACAAACAGTGAGAATGTTTGGGTCAATGAAGTTTGTGCACAATTAATCTTGTACCATTGTATAATTTTGGTTGAGACAAAAACATGTAATAGCATAATAGAAGACCCTTTTTATCAATTCAAGACAACGAGGATCTGTACCTGGTGATTGTTGTGAGTTACAAAATTCGATGGGGTAGTAGACACTATCCTGATCATCAACAACACTGTCAATTGAGTTATAAGTGAAAACTTCTGGAAGTTTATTCAATAGCATGTTACTAATGGTATGTAGGGGAACATGTTTTGGAGCCCGGATAGCTCTGTCACCGATGTAATCTGTATTGTTGTAATTATGAAGAAGATTAGGAAAGGTTTCATGCATCAAATCATCGACGGAATCAGTTGAATTATATATTGCATTGAATGTAAGAAACTGTTCATCACTTGGAATTCTCCCTTCACCGAGTTTCAAAAGCTGCTCTGCAAATAATTCAGATGATCGAACCCTTCAAAGCGTCGATCTCATATAATAATTTAAGTAGAAAAGAGATGAACTTCATACATGAGCTTTAGTTTGTTTATTATAAGACAATAGCGATTTTTATTTTTTTATTATATTTATCAATACAATAATGGCAATTATATAATACAGTTCATTGAAATAGGTAATTTAGTCATTCTTGAATGTAATGACAGTAATGGGGAAATTAAGTTATTGAAGTATTCATGTTGCGTTAAGAGTGAATATTTCTTTATAAACAATGTTTTTTGTTTTATTTCGGGGTGGATAAGTAAAAAAGATTTACTTTCGCTCCCACACATGATGCTCCTACATAGAGTTGGCCATGTGAAAAGCATGGTCCTTGAAGTTGCAATCCAGCAACTTTTAGTGTTTGGCCCTGAGCTTTATTAATGCTCATGGCGAAAGAAACTCGGATAGAAAACTGTAACCGTTTAAATTGGAATGGGACATTAGCTGGTATAACTGGTATGCGAAAGATGAAGACGGTCTTACCTTTACCACAACTAGTGAGAATATTTGCCTCAATGCAGTTCCTCATAAGTTTGTGCACAATTAATCTTGTACCATTGCATAATTTGGTTGAGACAAATTACACAATAGCATAATAGGAGTACCTTTTTTAGCTGAAAACAACAAGGAGCTGTATCTGGTGGCTCTAGGGAGTTCAAAAATTCGATAGAGTATTTCACACTATCCTGATCATCGACTGCCAATTGAATTATAAGTGAATATTTCTTCCGGAAGCTTATTCAATAGCATATTATTAATGCTAAGTTGAGCAACATTTTTTGGAGCTAGGATAGCTCGCTCACAGATTCAATTTGGATTGTTATAATTATAAAAAAGATTAGGAAAGATGTGTGTGTATTCTTTGAGTGAGGGAAAGAGAGAGAGAGACGGAAAGACAGAGAGAAAAAAGAGAAAGAAGGAAGAGAGAAAGAAAGAGAGAGAGAGAGAAAGAAAAAAAGAGAAGGGAAATAGACAGATAGAGGAAAAAAGAAAATCATAGAGAGTAGAGAGATGGTGTTTACTTTTAGTTTCACTTTGCTGGACAAAGAGACAAGTAAAGAGACAGTAGCATGGCAGAGAGACAGACAGGTAGACAGACAGAGAATATAGAGGGGGAGAGAGAATAGAGGAGACATAGAATAGAAAGAAAATCATATTGAGATGGTGTCTAGTTTTAGTTTCACTTTGTGGGACAAACAGACAAACAGACAAAGAGAAAGAATCTCTCTTTTATATATATATTGATTACTTTTAAAACAAACTTTTAATTTACTTGTTTTGACAGACTTTCTCTAGAACAATATTTTGTGCAAAACCAAAAATATGGTACCCAAGTCATCAACTTGAACTTCTAACTTGTGTCTTGTGTTGTCTGGGTGAGACTTGGAGTCAATTTAGACAAATACGAAGCAAAAACCAAACAACAACAATAATAATAATAATAATAATAATAGTAATAATAGTAATAATAATAATAATAATAATAATAATAATAATAATAATAATAATAATAATAATAATAGAAAAAGTAATGGACGAGAAGAGGAAGGCAAAAATCCTCTGGGACTTTGATTTCCAGATAGATAAGGTGTTAGAGCACTGAAGGCCGGATAGTAACCTTTAGGTCGGACAAACAAGAGTGCCAAATAATCGACGAGACAGTGCCAGGAGATCAACATATCATCATTAAAGAAAAGAGAAAAGGTTGATAAATATGGAGACCTGAGAATTGAGATCGTTAAGATGTAGCAGCTACGAAAGTCAAACATAAAGGTTATCTCTATTGTCATCGGAGTATTAGGTTTAATACCACCCAATCTGAAAAAGAAAAACCATCTGAAAACCTTAGAAATACCCTACAGTCTAGATGTATTGCAAAAGTCGGCACTACTTGGAACTGTGCGCATATTGCGTAAAGTACTGTCTGTCTGAGGTCTTTGTTGTGACTTGACAAACAGTATAAACCCCCTGTATACACAATATCTTCAATCAACAACCTTACGTTATTGTATACTGTCTGACGTCTATAATAATAATAATAATAATAATAATAATAATAATAATAATAATAATAATAATAACAACAACAACAACAACAACAGCAACAGCAACAACAATAACAACAATAATAATAATAATAATAATAATAATAATAATAATAATAATAATCTAAGGGAACAGGCCTAACTTATGGGTAGTAAGAGCATTGCAGTCTTGGTTGACAATCTTACTAGAGATGGTGTCTCGATAAAAATACCGGTTGGTGGCTAACCTTAAAACACATACCTCAATGTTGAGTGAAAATGTCTAATACAAATGTATCAAATAATGGTGTTATTGAGGCTGGAACCAAAAGTGAAAGCCTTTCACCCGGCAGGTGCCCTGTGTTTGAGCAGCTCAGGCCCGGTCGTCATCCAGAGACTGCTTGTAAACAAAGCCAGACGCAGAGAAGAAGGTGGGATAAGGAGGCAAACTGAACGGTAATTGAATGTTGGATCAGGAATAAAATAGAGCGCCCAATTGAACTGTTACAAAAGGCTTGCCTCCTTGGCACGCCAGAATAATCAGGGAAGTATTAGACAGCTGAAAAGAATGGATTGCATGGTACTGTAGGCTGCAGGTAGTAAGCCCACAACGCATGCTAGACTCCAGGAGCTCCGACAAAACCTGTGTTAAAGAGAAAGTAATAATAATAATAATAATAATAATAATGATAATAATAATAATAGAAAAATCCCAGCAATGGCTGAGAAGCTCAGGACTCAAAGCAGAGACTGAAGGATTTTTAATTGCTGCACAAGACCAAAGCCTCCCCACCAGAAATTACCAAAAACACATAATGAAAAGAAAGAAATATAACAAGTAACTGTAGAATATGTGGAGATCGACAAGAAACAATAAATCATATTATCTCTGGCTGCCCAGTCCTGGCTAAGAAGGAATATATTCACAGACACGACAGAGCTGGGATCTATATACACTGGAAGCTATGCCAACATTATGGAATAGCAACAGAAAAAAGATGGTATAAACACACGCCAGAAAAGGTCACAGA
>NC_068991.1:27862707-27863642 GCF_001194135.2 Octopus bimaculoides
GACAACGTTTCTCTAAAAGAAATGGAAAAACTTTCAAAATACAAAGACCTGGAAATAGAGATAACTCGAATGTGGAATCTAAAAACAGAAACAATTCCTATCATAGTAGGTGCCTTAGGTATAATAAAAAAATATTCAGACAAATACATAACAAAAACACCAGGACTTACAAATATATATAACATACAGAAAATTGCACTACTGGGTACTGCACACATTCTACGCAAAACACTTTCAATACAGTAAACATAAGAGCACCACAGCAAACCACAGCACATACCCAAGGCGCACAGAGCTGCGCTCGGTAGTGAAGTGAAAGCACGTTATAAAAATAAAACTACTGAATAATAATAATAATAATAATAAATTCTCATTTCTGTGAGCGATTAAAAAAATAATCGAGTTTCCAAGGAGAGGGAGTGTTGTTTTTTCATACTCAAGTGGGAACGGAAACTGAGTAACAGCAATTTAGGATTTATCTCTGGTAACACACATCACAGCTGTATACAGGATACACAGAAAAACAATACAAATGGGCGAGTGATGATGTGATTAAGTTTACTTCGCAATTACGCAGACAAGTGTCTTTATTATTGATTGAATTGACTAATACATTTTGAAAGCGGGTAGTGTATATTGAAATCTATATAACGCATAAACAGAGCCTGAAAGATTTCTTTAAGATGCACGGCGTATTTTCATTATTTTCATTTGACGGATATTTCTCCTCATCTTGTTTGTTGTTAAGACAACGTTTCGGCTGATATACCCTCCAGCCTTCATCAGGTGTCTTGGGGAAATTTCGAACCTGGGTTCTCGTTCTTAAGGTATTTTTCGATGTTGTTGTTGTTGTTGTTATTATTATTATTATTATTATTATTATTATTATTATTATTATTATTATTATTATTATTATTATTATTATTATTATTATT
>NC_068991.1:27864883-27866959 GCF_001194135.2 Octopus bimaculoides
CCTGCATTGCTGAACGCTGCAGAGAAGAGAGAAGGTATTGAATCACATTCACACACACACACACACACACACACACACACACACACACACACACACACTGTCAAAACATACCGACGACAGCGTTCCCAGCAAGCAAGTGGAAAAGGAAAGCAAGAAGAATGAACAATTGTCTATTGCCACCACCGCTGCCACCACTACAGTCTCCATTACTGCCACAACAACCACCACCACCAACAACAACAATAAGAACACCAACGCGAACAAAGTAACTTTGCTTCAATTCTGAGGCAAAGAAAATGAGTTGTTTCATTTACGCCACAACAACTAATGGAAACAAGATCCCGTTTATCTAAGGAGGGTAATACAATAAAACTAAACACACCATAACACAGTTTAGAAAATATTAACAAAAAGAAAAAAACAATTATATACAAGACATTAAATTTAAAAACGAGAAAGCCCGGAAACATAAATCAACAAACAATTGAAAGATGTTTAAGGCCCACATGGGCACATAAAAAATACATCGCAAGGGGCAAAAGATTTGCCACAGTCAAAGTCAGGTTTGACACAGAGGAGCAAACCAAAGCTACTATACAGAATCACTAGAGTCTGATGAAATAGTAATGATACCTATGTCGTAGGGTCACAAAAATAAAAATTAAAGATGTGCTTCCTGAAATTGAAGCAAAATGGCTGGTGTCAGCCATATGCTACAATTTCCAGGGAGTTATTAACATCTTGGAAATTGCCGTCCTCGATCAACATAACTGGCTAGGTCAGGGTTTCGAAATCTTGGTTCAAGCCAATCAAGAGGCGATAGAAAATGTACCAGATCTGATAAAACTGCCGGACGGTACCACCTTACATGTCGCCGTTGAAGGTAGAAGACCACGCTGTCACCTCTGTGGCAACAAAAACCACTTAAAAACTGTTTGCACAATATTGAAGGGGCAACAGCAACAACAACAACTGTAACAAGAAAACCAGAATCACAAAAGCAAACCAGCACTGTTTACCCACACCACCATCCATCAGCACAAAAATGAGGTAGCTCCACAAACAGATGAAAGAACTACACAAAACAACCAACCAACTCAGCCAACCCAAGCAATCAACACCACCAACAACAGAAACAACATCATCAACACCACCACCAACAACAACAACAGCTACAGCAGTGCTGAACCCTGAAAAGTAAAAAAAAAGACCAACCCCTCATCCCCAACAACCCATACATCATATTCCAATAGCCACCAATCAACTCTAATAACAACAACAACAACATCAACACACTCTCAAATCGACCCCAATACCATTCTCCTCCCATTTTCCTATTTCTTTACTGCCCACAAGGGGCTACACACAGAGGGGACAAACAAGGACAGACAAACGGATTAAGTCGATTATATCGACCCAGTGCGTAACTGGTACTTATTTAATCGACCCCGAAGGGATGAAAGGCAAAGTCAACCTCGGCGGAATTTGAACTCAGAACGTAGCGGCAGAGGAAATATCTCTAAGCATTTCGCCCGGTGTGCTAACCTTTCTGCCAGCTTACGCCTTGAATTTTCTGATTCCAGCTCCCCTCCCATTTCTGATTCCTCCGACACTACTAGAGCCACTACTGCGGAAGCTGGCGACGCTGAGGGGCATCCCGCGAGGACTGGGATGCGGGAGGAGCGTGTCTGCATACGCGGACGACGTCACCGTCATAGTGTCTCGACAGACAGATAGGATGTTCTTGAAGTCGAGTATTGTGAACTTACGAAGATAATATTTACATATCGCCTGAGGAAACAGAACTAGACCTCCTGATGCAGGGAAACAGTTGCATAATCAAGTACCTGCACACCTGGAAAATTATGTTGCATAGAAACAATTGTAGTGATTAAAAATATATGTCTAACTGTACACCTCGTTGACTCCAATTTTTCCAATTATATATATGTGTGTGTGCGCGCGTGCATGTGTGTGCGCGTCTATGCACACATACATATATGTATGTATGTACTTATGTGTATATATATATGTATGTATCTATGTATATATATATATATATATATATATATATAT
>NC_068991.1:27869122-27875584 GCF_001194135.2 Octopus bimaculoides
ATATGACCGCAGCCACTTGGCTGAAACACATAAATAGAAATATATAATACACTATATTAAAGCTATATTTATACACAAAACCACACTTTTAACTACACCATGTAGTAAAATATACACTTTTGTATATACAATAATATATACGTCTTTCTACTATAGGCACATGGCTGGAAGTTTAGGAGAAGGGCTGAACTGTGCTCAACAGGTACTTATTTTATCGACCGAAATGATAAAAGGTAAAGTCGACCGCGGCAGAATTTGTACTGAGAACATGATACGGGCCTAAATGCTGTTTAGCATTTTGTTCGAGATGTTAACGTTTCTGTCAACTCAAAATAATATATCAGTGCTTCTGCGCACTAGAACTTGACGGAAAGGATTATTCCAGATCGAGTCCGTACTCCTGAAATACTTTTTAGTATGTTCTCTAGACCTCTTAGTCTGTCTATCTGTTTGTGTATCTGTGTATTATGCATAGTTACAATGTATACCATATCAAAGCAGTGAAAATGTACGAGGGGTTGTTTAAAAGTTCCTGGCTTTGAGTAAAAGAAAATACAGGAGGATCAGTTAATTATGATTGTATTCAACATAACTCCTCTCTAAGATTCACGCACGTATTGCAACGGTCCTTCAGTTTTTCTAAGCCCTGTAAAAGAACTCGGAAGGTTGGGACTCCAACCAGGCCTTTGCGATACCCTTAAAACCAGAAACTTTTCAGCCTTCTCTTGGACAATACCACCATGTTAAACAACATTGTAGTAAAGGACACCAAACTTTTTGTGTCCCAGATCCAGCTTGTAATCATGAAATACTCTTTAGTACTCACAATAAACCTCAAACTTACAAAAAAGTGACAAGAAGCATTCCTGATGAATTTGATACGTGTTGTTCAAACGAGGGCAAAATCAATAAATCGTAAACCTAGACTGCAGGACACCAGCTACTGACCGTCTTGAATTGTTTTCTAAAGAAAGATGTTTTGAAGCAGTAATTTAACATAGTTTTCACCTTATATTTTACAAACAATACACTTAGGTGTGACTCTTCTCGTGACTATTTTCAGGCAGATATTTCATCATTCTACTATTTTGCATTCTTCCAATTTTAAAAAGTGCAAGATTAATTACTTTTCAGTCTATTATCGGCGACATCTCTCGCTAACACCCAGCTCTTTTATGACTCATATCTAGTCTGTACACCTAAATATTCTTTAGTATTCTCAATAAGTCTGAAACTTAATGATCAGTGAAACATTCCTGAGGAAGCGAACACAATTTGTTCAAACCTGATGAAAATAATGAAAAAAATCGCTTTGTATTCGTTAACCCACGCAGGAAGGCAAGAGTGAATATGCTTTCTTTAATACAAATAACATTTCCCTACGTCACCATTATTCAGTCTATCCAGGAGACCATAAAGCAGTTGTATACCTAATGTGACAGTCCCAATAAGGGAATCATACTACTGTCCAGCTTCCTAGGGCTAAATAGCAGCAGTGTGATTTCCTTATTGGGACTGTCACGTTAAGTTGACAGTATACAACTGCTTTATCGTAACACTGCTGCTTAATTCTCTTTGTAAGATTTATAATTAGATCATTTCTAACACACACACACACACACACACACACACACACACACACACACACACACACACACACATATATACACACATATACATATAGTGGTGGTATGTTATCAACTTAATGTGACAGTCCCATGAAAGGGAAGGGTACTACTGGTATATAGCCCTAGGAAGCACCTCTTCCTCTCGGGCTTGACACATTTCCTGTGTCCTTATGTTTATAAAAGGGGAGATAAGCACCTCCACCCAGCAAATCCAGCATCCAGAGATTAGTTTCTGAGTCATTGCTCGTCATCAGTCTGGAGTAGCATGGTTTGCTAGCTGAATTTTTTATTACGATACTATATATCGAATACAGAAGGGACATACAAACAATGCAAACAAAAAAAAATGTTACTATGAGTGCGAATGAGCCTTACATTTTAAAAATTGTTGATAAAATATATATATACAATATATGTTGACTCTTTTTTTTTTTCAAAGAGGGGATACAACCGGCAGCCTGAAAGTCCAAGCGATTATCCTTTCATTTTCTAATGTTAATTAAGTCGGGTTACTAGCACCCACCTTTCTCATCACAGCCTTCCATCGTTTCTCGAAAACACTTCGCTACATGATTCTCCTCCCCAGCCCTATCTTGCTCTTCAGATGGTATCTGAAGTAAAGTAGCAAACCAGGGCCGGAGATGAAGAATCCCGTCACGAATCCATGCATTCTAGTCCTCCATAAGCACTCTCTCAACACTGCGACTGTACAGAGAAAACATGTCTCACTTTCCTTTGAGAGTCCAGTTGGCGGTACAATCTTTATCATAGACTCAGCTGATAGCTGTGCTCTCCCTAGATGCGACAACACGTGTTCTACGTAAATTATCAAGCTTGACAGCTCCCGACATTGTACAAAAGTGTGCTAGACGGTTTCCTCGTCCAGCCCACATCTTGGACATGTCGGTGGCGCTGACATTCCGTACCTGGATAACTTCTCGCGAACAGGTAAAGCGTTCCTGTAACACTGCCAAGTCAGGGATTTTTGTTAATTATCCAAATACCCTGGCCTGAAAGTTTTTCGAAACAGGTTTGCAAGTTGGTTCTCGTCGAACCCTAGAACGTCATCGTTTTTACAATCTACCAGCCCTTTGTAGAACACCGAGGTGGTATTCCCACTGCCGGCCTTGCCCGTCTTTCAGATAAGCACGAGTTCCTGTCGACACTCCTTTTGCTATATAGTCAGGTTACGTCTTTTAATGAAACCGGGTTTGAATCTCTCCAAAGAGGCTGGTCACGGAAAGAATTCCTCTACCAGCGGATTCCACATCTTATCACCTTCCAGGTAGCACCAGAGATGCCTCAGCCTCAACGCATGTCTGCGCGTCATTAGCCAGGGCATCCCTAACCCACCCTTAAGCCGTTCCTGACAGCAAACGGAGCGCCTCACAAGTGACTTTCCTCCCTTCCACAAAAAGCGGAAAAGGAGGCGTTCCCAGTTGTTTAGCCACGAATCGGAGCAAGGGACAACGGTCAGGTGGTAGGTGAAGACAGATGCAATAAACACCTGTACCACCTCCACCCTTCCTTTCAAGGATAGAGCCCTTCCGAACCAAGTCCGGACTAGAGCCTCCACCTTGTCTGCCACCTCGTTCCAATTCTTCTCCGTCTGAGAGTCTGGTCCAAACCAAACTCCAAGCAACTTAACAGGACCATCTGTCCAGTGACCCACGACACTGGACGATATCAACATGCTCCTCCAGGTGCCGAGGCGCAAACCGATGGACTTGTCCTTGTTAACTTTTGCCCCTACCACCGCCTTGTATCCTTTGATAGCATCCTCTACACAAGGTAGCTGTGCTTCATTGCACACGATGAAGGTGATGTCACTCGCATAAGCAGAGACCGACTTACCGCATCCGATTTCATTAGGGTTGTCTCACAACTTTTCCAACTTCCGCAGCAATGGTTGAAGAACCAATACGTACAGAAGCGGAGACACAGGACACCCTTGACGAACTGAGCGCCTGATCGAAAACGGCTCCGACAGGTAGCCGTTTATCTGGACGGTGGATTTGATGCCGCTATACATGGCGGAGATCTACCAACGGAAGTCTGGGCCCAGCCCAGCCTCTTCGAGGACCGCCACCAGGTACTGGTGGTCTACCCTATCAAACACTTTATCCACCCATTCTGTTGCCAGTTTGTGCAGACGCTTGCCAGCACGTCTCCGAACAAGTCCAGCATACTACGATAAAACTCATAGAGTAAACCATCCATAAGGTAAACCATCGGCGACTTGTCCTCAGCGCACTCGGCCAATACCTCTTTTAGCTCCGCAGGAGTAATCGGTCCTTCACAGCATTCCGCCTCCCGTGCCGAGAGTCGCGGCACACCGACTAGGAAGTCTTTTAAGGACTCCCCACGCTCAAGCGCGTCGCTCTCCCCGAACAACCGGGCGAAATGCTGGTGAAAGGCCTTTTGCATCATTTCTTGTCCATAGATCTTGCGCCCCTGCTCGTCAGTTAAAGACTTTATAGAGGCTTTTTTGCCCCTCTGACTCTCCACATGACTTGCCCATCCAGCAATGTTAACACCTTCTCGACCCATTGCACGTAAATTAGCTCTAACTCTGCTGCCTTCGTGTTTGGCTTTGAGGTGACAGTATAAGATCGTTCTCGCCGCCTGCACTCTAGAAGCAGAGCAAGAGTCCATAGCCTCATCTAAATTCTTAACTAATTCCCCTTCTATTCTTGATCTATCTAAACTTTGCTGATTGCTAAATCTAATAGACTCTAAGCGAATGGCTCTCTTTTGGGCGTGCCACCATCTATTATTAATGATGGCGCCACATAGTGCCCTCTGTACTAACACTTTAATCCGGGTACGGAAAGCTTCACAAGTCAAAATAGAATTGTTCAACTTCCAGAACCCAGGTCCCTGTCTATGACATTTATCTATATGTGTCTCACACGTCACAAATTTGTGATCCGTGTAAGGTACAATACAAAATTTTGGACAGCTAAAAGTGTTCTTATCTCTATCTCTAACGAATACCCTATCTATGTAAGATCTGCGTGAGCTGTTGCTATTACTCCACGTCCACTGTGGAACGCTCGGCTCATCCAGTCTGTAACGGTCTACTAGATTATAGCTCTCTAGTAGACCCTCGAGGCCAGGATTTCCCTTCTTATCAGTCAAGCCAACACTATCCACCCGTGCATCGAGGATAGTGTTAAAGTCTCCTAACAGAAACAAGCCTGTTTCCATTTCGACCCCAGTACACGCACATTTATGCACCCTAACTTAATCATCATTGAAAAAAATAAAAGAAAGAGATAACTTACAGTTTCAATTTGGGGAGGGGCTGGACAACTCCGCCTTCCCCCCATCTTTCTCTTTATTTGGTGTGGCCGCTGGGCTTTTCGATGGTGTCGCCGTAGGGATTTCCCTTGGTATGGCTGCCGGGCTAACAATTAACTTGCCCTCAGCCACTTCCGCATTCACATCTCTAATGTCATCTGAGTAGCGTGCTTTAAGCTCCGTATATAAAGTTTCCTCCATCTTCGCAAATCGAACGTCAGTTTTATTGTCTTTTGATATTTTGTAAACTCTTGCTTTGTGGTGTGTTCTAATGATTGTATTTAATAACTCGTTTTTTGTTTTCTTTGAATGCTATTATTTTTTTCTTTTTTCCATGTGTTTTGGGGGAGAGGTTTAGTAAATTTTTTTACCGTGGGACTGGATTGGGGAGTTTGGTTATGTGTGTCTGCATGCTTCAATGATTTTTTCGTTTGGAGAGGGGTGACCGGGACATGTGCTTTCTTCCGTTTATGCGTTACAGTAGTGAAGACCATATCTTTGCTTGTGTCTTTTTTCTCTGTGTTCTTTTTTTCTCAGTAACTTTTTTCTCAGTAACTTTTTTCTACTCCACTTTTTCTGTCTTTTTTCCTGTTGTATTTTCAGGTTTCTCCGCCGCTTTTACTTCTTTTACTGCTTTTTGGGGAGGAGCCTCATTTTCTTTTTTATTTTTCGTACACCTAGAGCGGACGTGGCCCTTCTCTCCACACTTGAAGCATCTGGGCTTACGTCCCTCCACGGCTACTCGCATGGAGAGGGCCTTCCCTACAAATACCCTATCGGGCAAATTTTCTAATGTTTCATTTGCTGCTTGTACCACTAATTCGAGTGTTTGGCCTTTCCAATTTATCGCATCTTTCTTTTTCATTTGCAAGATGGTTACTTTCTCCTCCACGTCATATATTACTGCTGCCGCCACCCACAAAACTGCATATCCAGCAGGATTTCTTCTATAATGATTTTCGCCGTCCTGCGACTCAAGTATGTGAGCAGCAAAATTATCTCTTCGTTTTTTAGTGTCTTTGTTGACACTTCCTTCGCTACGTTAGCTGATAGGAACTGCGCCTCAGCAGTCGCGCTACGTGTTCCTCGTCTAACGTAGCATACCTTGTTCTAAATTGGTGTCATGCACCTCTCTACCACCTCATTTTTCGCCTCCATAATTTTTTTCTCTTTCAGGTTATAAACCTTGTATACCACTGTTCGGGCATTATTTTCTGCAACTGTTTCAGGGGGCGGCAACAGTTTAGTATCGTCGCCACTTTTTTTTTTTTTATTAAATTTCTGAACTTGTATAACTGTCCCATTTTCACTTCGAGTTCCGTTTCGTTCCCGCCCACCGCGGCTGAGAAACTTGGTTTTTCCTGTATATCCTTGTTCACACTGGTACACTCCTTTCCCATCACAGCGAAGTCATTTAGGGATTTAATACTGAATTCCATAACGGAACATTTTTCAACTTTGTCACAAATGACAAAATTTCAAAAAATAATCAAGTAACGCCCAGCAATGGGCAAATCAATAAATTCAATAA
>NC_068991.1:27878497-27879453 GCF_001194135.2 Octopus bimaculoides
GTTAAAAATTTTTTTTGACTAAAACACAACTGGAACCCTAAGTAAGGCATGTGTAAAATTTGAATGAAATTGGTTTCGTAGTTCTCGACTTTTAGGGATTCACACAGACAGACAGACAGACAGACAGACAGACAGACAGACACACATTCTCATTTTTATATATATAGATGTGTGTGTGTGTGTGTGTGTGTGTGTAAAATATAAATGTTTTTTTATGTTCACTTACAATTTTACATTAATCTGGTGAGATCTCTATACTTTTGTAAAGAACAAATTTATCATTCTTATACAAGAATGTTGTTGAAGTTTCGTCCAGCTAAGCCGTCGTCGGACTTTTATGCATTAGAGTTAGTTTTATCTCCCTGTTGAGAGCCATGACATGCCTGACTAATAAACACAGCCTTAAGAATGAAAACAGGAAGCATTTTAAATTATTCCAACAAATAAAGACAGGGCCAGTCTAGACTTATCACTTACCTACATTCTGTTATGGAAATAAATTGACACACCCAATTACAAGGCTTAAATACTGACTTTGTACCTTTGACATCTATATTGTCAAAGCAAAAGGAATAAATCCAATAATACCAAAAGCAACAAAAATACTCTCACTCCTTGTGCCTATCAAACAAAAGAGAAAGATCTACTGGCTTGTTTACAAAGTTCTACATGCATGAATGAATTCTAAACAAATTTAATCAATAAAAGGTTTTCCAAAACACCTTTCCATAAAATCCAACCATAAAAAGTTAATTACAACCCCATTCAAATCCACGCACCCAAATATATTTTTAACTCAACAGAGACTACGTAAAGGCAAGGTTAACTCAAATGCATCACAGTCCGATGATGGCTTAGCTGGCTGAAACTTCGAAGTCACTGTCAACAACATTCTTGTATAATTATATATATATATATATATACAGAGAGAGGGAGAGAGAGAGAGAGAGAGAGAG
>NC_068991.1:27879691-27883437 GCF_001194135.2 Octopus bimaculoides
ATATATATGTATATATATATATATATATACAGAGAGAGGGAGAGAGAGAGAGAGAGAGAGAGATAGAGAGAGAGAGAGAGAGAAAGAAAGAGAGATAGAGATAGAGAGAAAGAGAGGTAGAAGGTGAGAGAGAAGCTTAGTAGAATACAGGACTTCAGAGAAGCCTTGTCGAATGTGTGCATTGCAGATTTATCATTAAAGCACACCGGACAACAATTGTGCAAGTTTTCTACCCGGGTGCTCCTTATTGAGCTTGGGTTGATGAGCACTGAGTAAAAGGTTTCCACAAAGTTGATAGACACATTCTTTGCAAGAAACCAAAAGAACCGGCTGTAGCTTGAGTGCCGAGAGATCTTGCAGGTGGTGCGGCAGATGAATGTGTTATTGGCAGGGACTTACATTCAGTTTAATGTGGTTAAAATGTTCATTTCGTAACAACGATGTTCCTGGATCCAACTAGTATTTTGAGAAAGTACCATAACCTCAAGTTGACCAATGTCTTGTGAGGGGAATTTAGGCGATAGGAAACAAATTGTGAAATGTATTTTCTTCATGTACTGTCATAGTATAGCTGCGTGTAAACCATTTCAGTATTTGGGGTTATAAGGTTTTGGTCGTGTGAGGGAGTTGAACGAACAAACCTTAGGAAATGTTTTCAGTCAGCATCTTAGCTGTTTCGGATGGGTCAAAGACGAAGTATATTTGGTGTCAGAGACAATGTAAAACGGTGTGAGCTCCGACCAGTTAGACAAAACATATTTACTATCTTTTATCTTTACTTGTTTCACCCATTAGACTGTGGTACGTTGGGGCACCGCCTTGAAGAAGTTTATTCGAATGAATCGATCCCAGTACCTATTTTATTTCAAGTACTGGTACTTATTCTATCGGTCATTTTCGCTGAACTGCTTAGTTACGGGGACGTACGGCCGGTAAAATGGACGAGCGTATCATATCTAGGTACGCTTGACCAGTAACAATACCTTAAAAGAAATATGTCCTATTAAACCTCTTGATGATACTCTACCTCCGGCAAATTGATTGCTTTGTCCACATACAAGCAGGGATTTTATGGTGTCCAGTAAAAACAATTATATCGGTTCACCGTCCCATAAGTCTAAATCGTGCTTCATCAGACCACACAATCGTCCTCATTAACCTCTCACCTACCATGTGTTGAAACCACTCACAAACGTTGATTCTGCTTATTCCTGCCATGCGTGCACATTGTGGCGAGTGTGAGAAATGTTCTAGTACCATAGCCGAGGGAACACACACGAAACTATGTGTTTCGAACGTATCACGAATCAGTGAAATTGTCAGGCGTGTTGCAATTTGAAATACCACTTTAAAACGGATTTATGATCGTTTTGTTACAGTTGCTCGCAATAGCATCAACAAGTCATAAGAAAGTTTTTATTTTTTTTAATCCCAAAATAATGCCCATTGGCTATTCCATATGTCAACTATCGAGCAAGAGCAAGCTAAATTTTTCAGGAATGTATTGTTTTCGAAGAGTACTACAACCAAAAGACCTTAAACAAAGACTCATTATAGCCCGTCCAGCCTGCCCTACACATCGTCTAAGCAACCTCATTGACATTATCCAAAAACCACTATGTAGTCACATACCCAGTTTCATTGGGGATGACATCGATTTCCTGTTACGTTTGCCCAAAACAACAGAATCTAATTCACAGTTAGTTTTGATGTAACAAACTTATATACGAACGATTAGACGCGGCCAGCCTCATCCTCGAAAACAATACATTTTTTTCAACGGAAAAAATCTACCTCCAAATTCGAGGCCATAAACCAGCATGTCTTAGAATATTATCTCCGAAATAAATTTTCAGAATTCACCATATAAAAATGACATTTGAAAAAAAAATCGCGTTTCTTTTGTTATACATATACATGTTTCAACATTCTCGGTAATGTCACCATTTCTAAAGACAGATTTCAATTCATCAAATCCATGTATGGAACATGACATAAGTTTTAAAACAGTTTTTCGATATCATTTGAAGTAAATGAAACAAAAAATGTAAAACCAAAAGTTAAGTATCTTCTGTAAATAAAAGTATCAAACTTGAGCAACTTTCACGCTTTTCAATCTAAACAGTTTTAAATGTCATGATGATGACAGAAATGTCCTTCATACTATTAAATGTTAATAAGCAACACGTTTTTGTGCTTCTTGTGGAATTTGCAGATATTCCCACACCTTACTTGATTTAGTGTGAATATAATTGCAAACCAGGTGAGACATGTTTTGTTGAACTTTTAACTATTTGTTATGAACATTGGTAGTTTGAATGCGCCTTTAATGTATCAATTGTCAGATCACATGGGTCAAGGTCACTTTTTGTCAAGCATGGTCAATGAACAGTAGAAAGAACTTAATGGTATGTATGCTCTTTATAGAATTTTGCCACCACAAATCTGCATTTGTTTACTTTATAATTGTTGACAATTCTGAGAATGCTTTTCCCAAGTGACAACTGACTTGAATACATGCTTTGTATTCCATAAATGTGACCAGTTATGAGAGAAGAAAATGCAAAATCAGCCCTGATGTCTTCTGCTATATTTGTGGATGTTACAATTTACCAATTTACCAAGGCAAGGAAACAAAATCACAGATTTTGTGAAGAAAGCTTGCCTTACTTACTTTGTCCTGAAGCTGAATGATCAAGACAGAGCTTTGGCACCCCATATACTCTGTGAAACATGTGTTGAAGCATTGAGACAGTAATCGTTTCAAATACTTAAGCTTAAAGATTCCAGCTTTGTCTTATGAAAAAATAAAATTAAGGCTGGTGCGTTTGACGGGCCACAGATTAGGTGGCCAAACAATTTTTGTAGAGCATATCTAGCGTTGAAAAAGAAGCATGGAATACTTTTGCTGCAATTGTGTCTGATTTTCTAAGAAACAAGAAGTCATCAAATTATGAAGAAATCGTGCAGACCCTGTTAACCAGTTTTCGAGCAGTGAGTTGAAACATGAGTGTAAAAATACATTTCTTGCCCAGTCATACTGACTACTTTTCTGGAAATCATAGTGCGAAAAGTGATGAGCAAGGAGAAAGATTTCACAAAAACATCGAGACCATAGAGACTAAGCATGAAGGCGCGTGGAACACAAACATGATGGCTGACTATTGTTGGTCTCTGCAAAGAGAATGTTGGGATGGAATTTATTTACGCAAGGCAGCAAAGAGAAAGTTCACTCTTCGAATAGTTGAAACACCAGTAAGACAGATATCTATCCTAAGATGAGTAATTAAACCTTTTTACCGGTTGAATGTTGTATAGGATATTGAGGAGATTCTTATGTTCATGATTTTTTCCAAACACACATATATGTGTGTGTGTACGCGTGTGTGTGTGAGTGTGTATATATATGTGTGTATAAATATACGTACATACATACGTATATATATGTATACATACACACACGCGCGCTCACTCACTCTCTCACACACACAGACAGACACACACACACACAGACAAACACACACACACACAGACAGACACACAAACACACACATATGTTGTTGGCACTCCATCGCTTACGACGTCGAGGGTTCCGATCAATGGAACAGCCTGCTCGTGAAATTAACGTGCAAGTGGCTGAGCACTCCACAGACACGTGTACCCTTAACGTAGTTCTCGGGGATATTCAGCGTGACACAGTGTGACAAGGCTGACCCTTTGAATTACAGGCACAACAGAAACAGGAA
>NC_068991.1:27886250-27888044 GCF_001194135.2 Octopus bimaculoides
GAAATCAAAAACGATCGGTGAAGAATATTAAAAATGTGGTACAAGATGTCTAAATGATTAAATGTAAACACATTTCGATAAGATCAAAAATGATCGGTGAAGAATATGAAAAATGTGGATCACCAAAAGTTCGGTCATACTGAGTTAAGACAGAGAAAAACAAAAAAAAAAGTAAACAGTGAAAAAAAGGGAGTTTTGTGAAAATTTCTGTCATCTTGCGTAATTCTTTTTTCTGTCGCGTACAGGGTTTTTGTAACGGAGTTTTCTGGAATCAGTGTATTTATAATTAATATTCCGCGAATGGATCTAATTTTTAATTCGTTATAATTCTGATGAATTATTGTTTTAAGATTTTGACATCATAGCCCTTGCAAATAACGCTACAGTATATAATTCAATAAAACAACTGTAGAATCACCAAATCTATGCCATAGGGCAAATATTAATTAAACGGTTCTAATTGAGATTAATAACTAAACTGATAAAAACTAATTGAGTTCTAACATATTTAATGTAACAAACACAGAAGTGTCAGCAATTAAAATTATCCTTGCAATGAGAGGTGGGAAGCTGCTTTAATTATTAATGTTAATCAAATCTGTAATTCTAATAAATGAAAAATGTAGTAAGAGCACTAATATTATTTTCAAATTTTTGGAACAAGACCAGCAGTTTCGTGGAGGTGGTGGTGGGGTGGTGGTCTTGGTGGGGGGGTGGTGGTCTTGGTGGGGGTAGCTAGTCGATTACATCGACCCCAGTACTTGACTGACGCTTATTTTATCGACCCCGAAAGGATAAAAGACAAAGCCGAACTCGGACGAAATACCATTAAGCATTTTGCCCGACGCGCTGATGATTGTACCAGCTCGCCACCATTGTAAGAGCACTAATATTAACTGAAAACAAGCAATAAAATACAAAACCAGGCTATTAACAATGTGAACAACATTAACATTGGCCATAACCTCACCACACCACACACATTTGAAATGACTAATCACGACTCATTCACTATTATAACCCTTTCTCAATAAACAACGCTGCCCTTCTTTCTTACAAACAACACCCTTCTGTCAAAAAATAACAATCTCTCTCAACAAAGATCTCCCACCCTCTGTTTCTGTTCCGGTTTGCGACAAAAAGCTATTAAAAAAACAATGGATCAACAAACAAAATGCAATAGTGCCTGTTTGCCATGACAGTCATATCATTGGCATAAATATCACTATAGATTAGTGAATCTACATTAGACTAATGAAACGTACTCAGGGGCACACACTGCAGGAAAATCGAATAATAAAGTATATTTAATGTAGTGGTCCCGTATAACCTCCACCTAACCTTATCCATATCACGTTATCATCGAATACAAGTTATCCATCTCTAATTATCATCGAATAGAATCGTCACCAACAAAACATCAAACTTTATTCCTCACAATTCACTCAAACATAAAACTAAGCACCAACCTTGAAACACAACACAACACACCAAACATCCATAGAATAAGCATCTGGAATTTTCAGTGTCCTATATAGAGAACCTTTTACTCACTCACTAAGTACCTTTCAATTAATCAGTTTCTTATGGCTACTTTATCTCAGATGATCTATTTTACATCCTTGACACACGTTGGATATATAATTTAACGATGCCGAGGTAAAATCAGTGTATTCCCACGACGTACTTCGTGAGACTCCAAAACGCCCTCTCAACGACTCCTACCGAACTGTCATCTCAACCAATACGCTACTCTTTATTAGAGTTCGGCTAGTCCATTCATTCAGTCCTCCA
>NC_068991.1:27891132-27895672 GCF_001194135.2 Octopus bimaculoides
CCAATACGCTACTCTTTATTAGAGTTCGGCTAGTCCATTCATTCAGTCCTCCAGGGGTGTCAATGACTCCCGCCACAACATTTCCCCTTTTGAGATTGAGTTCCGGTGGAACTTGATATTATTATTTTTGTTTATTTTCTTTCATCACATCTCCCCGTTTGAGATTTTCCTCCTAGGGAAGTTTAATATTTCTTCCGTTTAGGCATTACTTCGAACTGTCATGTTTGTTTCCTCTTTCTTGTGCTGCTACGACTAGGTTCGATTTCTTGTCGCGTTGGCGCATCAAAAGTGTCGTATAACACTTCCATGGGCATCTCTTTTCTTTTTTTCTGTTTAGGTTTGGTGTTATCCTATAAACCCTCAAGAATTGTGTCATCGATTAGCTCGTTTCTTGATTTCTTTAATGTTCTTTTAAATGTATCCATGAACTTTTCCGCTTGTCCGTTTGATCTTCATATGTTCAATTGAGTACATCGTGCAAAAATTCTTAAATTCATTTGGCGTGAATTGTATACTGTTATCGGAGACTATGATATCCGGGACACTATACCTAACAAAAAGTTCGTGTAGAAATTTCACTCTTACCGTGGATGTCGGTTTTTGTAGTTTGGCCCATGGACTATCGGTTTTGGGCCAAGGTTGAAACTTTATAGGTGGTGATTTCGCTGTAAGAGCACAAGCTCTGCAGGATTTTACCAACTTCTCAATATCTAGATCCACTTTGGACAGTAAATTTAACTCTTCATAAGCGACTTCATCATAGAAATTCCTGGATGTCCAGTGTGAAATTCCTTTAAAATTCGATCTTGTAGTGAAGTAGGCATTACGACCCTCTGTGTTTACATAAGCACATTATCACATATTGAATACAAATTCGAAACTGAGTTACATTCAGCCACACATATTTTTTATTTGTTTCTTCTGATCTCTATTTTTTTTCATCCGTCTCTGCCTTAATTTTTATTTCCTCCAATGTCACAGGAAATTCAGGCACAACATTGTGCAATTTATTTTTTATTTCATTTCCGGATTTTAGTGCCGCTATCACTGTGTCTTCTAGTGGTTCACTGTATTCTGGTATTCACCTCGACAAACCATCTGCATGTCCCAATTTTTTCGATGGCAAATACTCCATTTTGAATTCGTAATTCAGTAGGATTGTTCCCCAGTGCTGCAATCTGTTGGCTGTATGTGTGGGGATACCCTTTTTGGATCCATAGATCGACAATAATAGTCGGTCTGCAGACGGAACCTTCTTCCATATATAAATTTATGGAATTTTTTACCGCAGATATGGCTAATGCTTCTTTTTCTATTTGACAGTAACTTTTCTCAACCGGCAATAATGAATGCAAAGCAAGAGCTACTGCTTTCAGGCTACCATTTTCATATTTGTGTAGAAACACAGCTCCAATACTACTTTCACTAGCATCTGCTGCCACTACTATTTCTAAATTCGGGTCAAAATGTGATAACGACAATTCCATCGTTAAGACGTTTTTAATTTCTTCAAAAGTTTTCTGGCATTTGTCCGAACAGTTCCACTTAACGTTTTTTTTTCAACAAGTCATTCAGGGCTGCTCTTAAATCGTGCATATTCGGTATATATCGCTGATAGTAATTTGCGAGCCCCCAAAATGCTTGTAACGTTTTAATGTTTGTCGGGGACGGCATATTTTCTATTGCACTCGCCCTAGACGGGTCTGGTCTGCATCAATTTTCATCAATAATCTGCTCTAGATATTTTATTTTTGGCATAAAAAATTCACACTTTTCCTCGCTGAGCCTAAATCCATAATCTTTTATTATTTCGAAGACCTTTTTAACATGCTCATCATGCTGACCCTGAGATTCACTTTTTATGAGTGTGCTGCCAAGGTAAGCTACAGCGAAATCCGAACTTGCGAGCATAATGTCCATAATTTGTTGGAAAAAGCCAGGTCCTCCCTTTATACCAAACGGAAGTCGATTAAATTTATACAGCCCTTTATGTGTATTTATTGTCAATAATTTTGAACATTCCTCATCGACTTTTACCTGAAAATATGCTTCAGATAGGTCCAATTTTGAAAAACATTTCCTCCATTCAACTTCGCGAAAATTTCGTCCGGACTTGGTAACGGGTAACTTATATGGCATCAGACATTCGTTTAATCCCATAAAAAAAATCAGCGCATACTCGGATTTTATTTATTTTTTCTTGACATAAACTTCTGGGGACTCTCATTTTGTGTAATTAATTTTTTCAATAACGCCAAGCTTTACAAGTCTATCCAATTCTTCGTTGACTTGTTTCAACGCTGCGAAAGGTACCGTTTATTTTTGTTTAAGTACCGGTATAGCGTTTTCTTTCACTTGAAACTTCGCATCTGTTTTGGTACAAAGACTCAATTCATCAGAAAAAACTACAGGAAATTTGTTTTAAAATTCCTTTTTAAAACCCTCTGACGCCTTATTTGTACTGGCGGAAGAATCATTCACATTTTTACAAAAAATATTTATGGGGAGATCCCATAAGTTAAATAGTTCCATCCAGTCTGTTCCAAATAAATTTGTCGTGTTTTTCAACACAAGAACTTTAGCTTTCAAGCTTTTTCGCCCATAAAATGCAATATTTTCCTGAAACACCCCGTGCAGTTTTCGAAGTTTTCTTTAATGTATCTCTATTAATTATCGTGATATCACTGCCCGTATCCAATTGTAACTTGATATTCACATTATTCATTTTTATGGACACAAATTTCTTTTTCTGAGCCTCACTTAGAATTTTTGTTAACAATACATTCTTTGTAGTATCTATTAAGTTTGATCCTTTTTTTTTGTTTCGTTATACAATGTGATCTTTTATGTCCGATTTTTCCACAATCAAAACATTTAAGATTTTTAAAAGGACAATTACGTCTAAAATGTAAACCTCCGCACTCATAGCATGAATTTGGTGTTGACGACGTTCGTTTTTCGTTTTTCTTGTCCGTTTCAAATCGACACGCCTGTATCTGAGAGCAATCTTTTTCTTCAATTTTGTCGGCGCCATGTCTTAAATTTATAATCCTCTGGTATTCTTCAGCCATTGCCTGTAGAGTTAATTTTTGGCCCTGTTCTAAATTTGTTAATATACGGAAACGTATAACTTTTCTTGTAGTTAACAAAAATTAGTCATTTGAACAAATCCGGGTTTAGTAGTTGTATGCTGTCAACTTGATTTGACAGTCCCCTTAAGGGAATAATACTACTGTTGGTTAGACATAGGAAGCTGCACCACTTACTGTCGGCCTTGACATATTTCCTGTGTCCTTATGTTTACAAGGAGGAGACAAGCACCTCCAACCAGCTAAGCCTCCATCCAGAGACATGTTTCTGAGTCTTTTCTCGTCATCAGTCTGGAATAGCATGAACTGCTCGTCGAAGATGCCTGTCAAGGCCGACAGGAAGCGGTGCAGCTTCCTAGGTCTAACCAACAGTAGTATTATTCCCTTCAGGGGACTGTCACATTAAGTTGACAGCATACAACTACTTCATCGTATCACTACTGCATAAATCCCTCTGAGAGATTTAGAAATGTATTATTTCTAAATCCGGGTTTAACTAATTTAATTTGAATTTTTCACACTCTCAGTTAACGATCCCAGCATAGGTGACAAAATCTTCACCAGCCAACAAATATTGAACAGGGAGCTTCTTTCACTGAAAATTCTCGATAATAAATTAATTGTTTCATCGAAATAAATCTCGCCTAGTTTCTTCGGCACAATATAATTACAGTATTTTTCGTGTTCGGCAGGGGATAACTTTCTTAAAACTAGTCGCAACTTCTCGTCATTCCAGTTTTTACATTCTTCTTTGGAGATTTCTTGGGTACCTTCTAAATTATGCAGAAAAAGTAATACCTACCGTGTTATAAATAAATTATCCAATTGAGTTTGCTACGCCGTCAAACGAGGACGAACCTGAAGTATATTCAGACTTCTTCAACATTACTTCCAGTAACTTTTGGTATTGCCGTTGTAACTACTGTTGTTATTGCTGTTGCAACTGTACCACGCAAGCCAATAAGTCTTCCATTTTAATAATTTTTTCTTTGATTTCATACAAACAAAAAAAAAAATTTTACGTCCGACGCCAGCTTCGAATTTCTCGTCGCCACTTTTATATCCTTGACATCTCCTGGCCAGATCTTGTAACGTAATTGTTGCCTGACTCATAAGTAGTATTGTTTGTTGCACACAGCACTCTTGTTTTTCAGTTGTACTAAGTGCTTTTGTTAGCACTCTTGTTTTTCGTTCGAATGGACTTTAGTGCGACTTTTTTTTTTATCCCAAAAGACATTTCCTCTAGCTAGTTAACATTGCACAGCTGTATCTGATATATTGTGAGCAGGGGAATCGAAGCCCTACCGCATTCTAGCGACGGGACCAACACACAGTAATTCGAACAACTATTACGGGTTCGGTGCGAATTCTGTTCACACTAATACACCGGGTTCGGTGCGAGTTCAACGTAGAACTAACACACCGCTCTCACCGACTTCTACCGACTTCTA
>NC_068991.1:27898381-27903053 GCF_001194135.2 Octopus bimaculoides
CGAGTTCAACGTAGAACTAACACACCGCTCTCACCGACTTCTACCGACTTCTACCGACTTCTCGTTTCAATCAATACGCTACTTTTTATAAGAGTTCGGCTAGCCATTCTTCCAATCCCCCAGGGGTGTCAATGACTCTCTCCACTACAGCATTCTTAAAATACCATATGATGCGCCTCCTGCCCTCAGTTGAATTAACAATATTGGAGATATCAGTCCATCTTGGGTAGAACTTCTCACAGGGACATGCTTAACATTACACTAAGTATGATGTTATTGATTTTAAATTTTGACATCACGATGTTTAATAATATTTGTGGTCAGGTTTATATTGGATCCTGTAACAACCACTTTCTTGTCAAAGCTTCGGTTTCGTGATTGAGACATCAAAACTATCAAAACTCACTTTAATGTGAATATAATCACGTTTTCGTAAACAGTAACATTGTTTCTCTAGTTTTACAAACTATATTATTACCAATATGTCACGGCTGGTAGGATTCTTTTATTAACCAGTAACGTCTACACGTTTTTCAGAAGTTATGAAAAAGCTAATAATGAAGTAGAACATAAAGTAATGTATCTTCAGTAACATGTTTAAGGAAATTTCCCTCTATTTATGATTGATTTAAGAGAATTTCGACAGCCACATCTAGCAATCACAAGTCAAGCACGAGGGTTTTTTAGTACATTACTGTTGGCCCACATCCAGTAAAGTTGATGGGACATAATTTGTAATGAAGTAGAGAATTCGTAATAACAAACAATAATAAGGATTCTTTTTAAGAGTGCAATGTCACAAATTAATAGGTGTGATCAATTAGTTGATCTTTGTTTTTCTTTTTTATTTTGCTTCAAAATCTATAGACATTGTATGTTGTCATTCTCTGATGTAAAGACAAGTCAACGTCAGGAAAATGTGAACTCAGATATGAGTAAATACTAGATTGCATAGCATTTTGTACACTGTGTTTCTGTAGTAGTAGTAGTAGTAGTAGTAGTAGTAGTAGTAGTAGTAGTAATGCTCTCAAATATTAGTACAAGGCCACAAAATTTAGTGGGAAAGGGTTAATCGATTACATCGACCCTAGAACGCAGTTGACTTATTTTATCGACTCCGAAAATATCAAAGGCAAATCAACCCCTGTGAAATTTAAACTCAGAACGTAAGGGGCCGGGTGAAATGCTGCGCTCGGCATTTTGAATAACATTCCTTTCTACTACTATAGGTGCACTGCCTGAAAATTTCGGTGAGTGAGCTAATCGATTACATCGAACTCAGTGTTCAACTGGTACTTATTTTATTGACACCCGAAACGATGACAGGCAAAGACTGCTTCGGCAGAATTGGAACGCGGAACATAAAGACAGACAAAACGGTGCTAAGCATTTTGCTCGGCGTGCTAACTATTCTGCCAGCTCACTGCCTTAATAATCTGTCCCATACACGACAACAGGTGTTCGACCTAAACCCACAAGTCAGCAATGCTCGGGCACTGGACGAGTGCATGCAGGACCGTCTCGTCGTCCTACGTGCATCTCAGACATGCTCGTCTGACGGCACTTCCGTGCCTGTAAAGTTTATTTTGAACAGGCAAAGCTTCCGGTAGCACTGCCAGGCCAGAGATTTTTGGAAATTATCCATCGGTCCCGGCCCGAAAGTCCTCCGGAAAAGAGCGACTAGCTGATCTTCTTCCATGCCCAAGATCTCCATAAGAACGTCATCGCACTTTTCCTCCACTAATCTTCTATAAAAAGCTAAAGTGGATGTTCCACCTATCGCACAGTCCGATTGGCTGAGGGCTGTGAGCGCTTGAAGACATTCACTTTCCAAATGCTTCCCCTCGGTCTCTGTTTTACCCTGGACTGCAGCTCCGTTACAGAAACTAGCTGCGAAAATACGTGTTTGGCGAACAGCGATCACACTTGTTCACCATCAAGGAAGCTCTAGAGATGTCGTAGCCTCATCAACCACGGCATACCCACGCCCCCACGCAGCGAATGTTGACAGCAGATAGACTGCCTGACTATCGGAACATATCCCTTCCACAAGAAGCGGAAGAGTATACGCTCCAGCGTAATCAGACGGTGGCCAGGAGAAAGCACGATAGTCAGGCGATAGTAGATGACGGAAGCGATATACACGTTAGCCACCTCTGCTCGAAATTTTAGGGATAGTTTTCTCTCGGCCCATTTCTGGGTGAGAGTAGTCACTCTGTTCGTTACTTCGTCCCAGTTTTTGTCCATCTAGAGGTCCGGACCGAACCAGACCCTGAGCAATTTAACCGGTCTGTCCGTACAGCGCCCAACGACGCAGTTGGACGGCATGGACTTGCTTCTCCAAGTGCCAAGTCGCAAGCCCACTGATTTTTCCTGGTTAATTGTCGCTGCTGAAACCGCCTAGTACTCCCTGAGAGCGGTGCCGATGTGTTTATGATCCGACACCACTACGGTGACATCGTCGGCATATGCCGATATGCATTTTCCATGTTTAGGTCACGCGGGATGCCTCTCAACGCCTCCAGTTTGTGTAGTGGTGGCTCGAGAGTCAGTACGTACAATAGAGACGAGTGGGGATGACCTTGCCGGACCGATTTTCTGTGAGAATTGGGTTTTTAAATGTGTGTATATGTTTTGTGTTATTTGAATGATTTGTATGTGTGCAGGTAGGGAGAATGTGGGCGTGACAAAATCTTTTGATGTAATGTTTGTGCGTGTTATATATTTCATTAATTCATCGTTTTTTGAGTTTATTGCCATGTAGTTTGGAATGTTACAGTCTATAATTTGTGTTTATTGTTGTTGTGGTGGTGGTGATTGTGATTGTTGCTGTTGTTGTGGTAGTGGTAATGGTATTGGTGGTTGTGGTTGCGTGTGTGGAATGTCTTGTGTCTCAGGTGTTAGAGGTGGTGGTGTCGATGCAGTGTTTGTTTTGGACGTGTTTGTTTTTGTTTTGATTTTGTTCCTAGCTACTTCTTGTGTGGATGAGGACTGTTGTTGTTGTTGCTTGTCCATATGTTTATTTTTTTCTTCTGTCTCTTTTACGTCTTTTTTTTTTTTTTGTTTTTAACTGCCAGACTTCATCGCGGTTCGTCTCTCCAGCTATGATGTCCATCCGCTCTGCCCTGGGAAGTGAAACATCTTCGGGCGCCGAGAAGTGCTTGGGTGAACTCGGTGTCGGTATGGTTGTTGGTGTTGGTGGTACTACAGCTGAATCTGCTGATGGTGTTGGTGCTGCTGCTGTTGTTGCTGGAGTTCCGGTAGCCGTTGTTGGTGTTGAGAGGAGAGGTTCCCGTCTCTCCTTTTCGTTTTGTTTGACAGTCGGCTTTTAAATGCTTTTCATCTATCTACACTGACTGGAATTATGCTGCCTCCAGGAAGAAGGATCTGGTCTGGGATAAGATCCACATTCTTTTATGTTGTTTGAATGAGGACAGACCAGCTCTCTTTTTTGGTCTTATATGCTTCGAGGATTTTCGAGTTTTCCTCGATGTCTATCATCACTGCCGCAATTAGCCAAGGAATGGCTATTTCTGGCGGCACCTGCTGAATTAATTTTGGTCAGTCTCTGACCGCAGTAGTAAAGAACTAGTAACATCTCGCTTTTGAGGGCATTCCTCGGTGTGGAATCGAACGTCCACAGTTCCATAGGCCCCTCCTCTCTGTATATATTCCTTTAGATTCCAGACGGAATCTAAAGCTTGTATTCGAGCCTCTGTGGCTCTTTCCACCCTCCTTGACTTTATCTCGATTGTACGATACGTCACTATGCGGTGTATCGTATCCTGGGTCGTCTCAGGTGGGGTATTCAATTTTACAGCTAGTCCATGTCTCTCCACTAGCTGTCTAACATATTTAAGTTCTTCTTCGGAGAATCGTATTCTCTGAAGCGATGACTTGGCTACTCCAGCGAAAGAAAGCTTTGAATAGTTGTTCCAAGTCGTTGCACCGGTTTGTGTCTCAGCCCCTTCATTGTCTTTGTCATCGTTGTCGCTGCTGCCGTTGTTGGTTTTGTTGTTGCTTTTGTTATTGTTGTTGTTGTGGTTGTTGATGGTACTGCTGATGTTGTTGTTGTTCTTGCTGTTATTATTTGTAGTTAACTCATCCGCTGCCTCGCTCATGGAAGGTCTTTCATCACTTACATTTTCGAAATTAATGTTCCCACTTCGAATAATGTTGTTAAAAACAGAACCTTTGCTTTTCAAAAGATCTTCTGAGTGATCCTTCTTGAAAAAATTGGTTCCCTTGCCCTTTTTGTCCCTTTTTTCGAGAAAAATACAATTATCGTCTTCTTTGTATCTCAGACCGAAGTTGCCTCGCACGCATGCACTCTCTCTCTCATTGATGTTTCGTGACGCTCTTCACTTTCTCCTCCTCTGTCACATATGAGCGTCACCGTGTTTTGTGTTTTCTCCATGTTGGTGGGGAAAATGCATACAACTTTGCTTAAAAAAAACAAAAAAAAAAACAATTGACCTGTCCCCCAAAACTGGGGGACAAAACAGGAAAATAAACTCACCACTCGACAGCAAATAACTTGTTCTTCACGATGGTATAAACTGAAGGGTATAAATAAAACTATTTTGGTTTTTTTCCTTATGAAATCTACGGAGTGAGGTCAAGCGTGGCTTGCCAGGTTGACGGCTATAATAATAATAATAATAATAATAAT
>NC_068991.1:27903378-27905485 GCF_001194135.2 Octopus bimaculoides
ATAATAAAAAAATATTCAGACAAATACATAACAAAAACACCAGGACTTACAAATATATATAACATACAGAAAATTGCACTACTGGGCACTGCACACATCCTACGTAAAACACTTTCAATACAGTGACTATAAGAGCATCACAGCAAACCACAGCACATACCCAAGGCGCACAGAGCTGCGCTCGGTAGTGAAGTGAAAGCACGTTATAAAAATAAAACTACTGAACAATAATAATAATAATAATATACAGTAATAATAATAATAATAATTAATAATAATGATAACAATAATAATTCCAAAACCTAAATAGGAAGACAAGAAAAATATTGACTGCTAAGAACACGCACCACTCAAAGGCATACATTGACCTAGGAACGTCTTAACGTACCTAGAAGCAGCAGGGGAAGAAGAATGATTTAGGTATGACTGTGCTATAAGGCCTCCATTATAGAAATATATAAACACTATAAAATTGGCACTCCTACTAACTGGTATAGACAGTATTCTGAGCTAGTCATTAAAACTTAAAACGTCACTATCCTCTGGGATTTTCCAGTCAACACCGACAGAACGATCCAGACTACTGAACCAGACATGATTATTAAAGACCGAGGAAAATACTGATAGATTAATAGATGTAAATGTTGCCTCTTATAAAAATATCTCTGTAAAAGAATTAGACAAACTTAGTTAATACGAGGAGCTGAGAATTGAAATACAAGTGATGTAAAATCTTAAAGCAAAAACTGTTCCTGTTATTGTAGGTGCCCTAGGTATGGTTAAAAAAAAGAGGATGTCAGAAAACATCTAGACAACACCCCAGAATAACTGTTTCAAACAAATTCAAGAGATTGTGATAACAAGTACTGCATGTATCCTTAGAAAAATCCAATAAATTTAAAGGTTTGTGTAGTATTATATGGAGGTATTTCGCTACTGACGCCGCCACTTCTCCCCAAGCTTTCAGTTATACGGTAACATCTCTTAACCTTCACTTGCCCGAGGGAGCTAGTTGTATCTCGGCAAGTGATTGCAACAAACATGCGGATTAAAAGTAAATAATAATGATAATAATAATAATAATAATAATGATAATAATAATTGGAAGTGTTATCATGTGCATTGCTTTGTCTTGGTATAAAAGATAGATGGGTTACAGCAAATATTCTGCTCAATACCACAGATTTGCTTGTCAGTTGCTTGACCTTAACTAGTTGAGCATGTCCCTTAGTGGCTGACGATATGTGCATCTCTGATCACGTGCAGAAGTAGTGGGGGAGCATCATAGCCATGTGTTGAGAGGAATTATTTAGGGCTTGGATAATTCACCTCTGGAAATATGGCTGTTTTGTTCATCATCCTTAAACAACCCTTATTCAGGGGCCTTTTGAGCGGGTGGGCTACTCGATCTGAAGAAAAGGGCCCCACTTGCAAGGTCATGCGCTGTTTATCTTGATATGAAATCACTATGTCCTGTTATTGTAGGTGCCCTAGGCATGTTAAGAAAGGGATGTCAGAGACCATTGATGTGATCATTAACGACATTCTGTTATGTGAACGACCCTATTGCCGATAAAATTATTCTCCCGAGCATTGAAATTGTTTTACTCATTCTAAAAGCTACACAAGGAATGTGCGCAGCTTTTAACCGAGAGAACCTGCCCAAGATGAATTCAAGTTTGTATCATTTATATAACATTCAGCATAACTATTCGATCATTCTTCTAGATATCAAATGTACGTCTAGGAGCAAAACAATGTAAGGAAAAAGAGACAAAAGCCTATTGTTGCTTACTGACGTAAAGTCAAGGTGTTCTACGGTGCTCTATGTTTCTGCATGCTTGTAATTGTTTGATTACTTGTATAGGTTTTTTTTTCTATTAAGCATTGAAATCTACAATTGGAAAAAACAAACAAACACCTTTAATGCTACTGCGCATTAGACTAAGTTATTCGATAAGCTTTAGCTTTAAAAAACGTGATCAGAAAAAAAAAAAAAGAAGACGAAAAAGAAGATAAAAAGAAAACTCTGAAGTAAAATAATATAAAATAAATTTATTTAAATTTTAAAAGAATAAATCACAAGTGGGCTAGTGATTTGTCGCAA
>NC_068991.1:27906461-27909233 GCF_001194135.2 Octopus bimaculoides
AGAAACCGGGAAACCGGGCCCATGAGCCTGGCTAGGCTTGAAAAGGGCGCATAAATAAATAAATAAATAAATAGTATATATATATATATATATATATATATATATATTATACTATTTTATAGATATTCTTATTAATTAACAATACTCGTAGACAGGCTAGAATCGAAGTGCTCAAATTGAGCTAAGTTCTAATTATTATATAATAAGAGGAGAGATATAATATCCAGGTAGATACCGAATTTCTCTTAGTGTAATACTAAGGGTGGTTCCTTCAGATGGTGCATGTTTTGGTAAACTTCCTTTAGCTCCCATCCGATGTTACACTTTATTTCTTGACTACTTAGAGTGTAAAGTACAGTATTGATAATGTTATTGATAATAACATTAAAACTTCTTGTTTATTCCTAGTTAGTTTATTCATAATAACTGTCCGGCAACAGTATACAGTTAATGCGATCGAAACACGTGTCACACAATTATTATGAATAAACTAACTGGAAATAAACAAGAAGTTTGAATGTTCAAATTCTTTTCTCCTTATTATCAATATGTGTGTGTGTGTTTGTGTGTGTGTGTGTATGCATATATACAGAGAGAACAGAGAGAGAGAGAGAGAGAGAGAGAGAGAGAGAGAGAGAGGGGGGAGAGAAAGAGAGAGAGATGCATAGATACAAATATACATACATCCATGTGTGTATAAGTATATATACATACATATATACATATACGCAAACTTATGCCGGGAGTGAGAAAGACTGAATACTTATGCACACACATACACACATGCATGTATATTTATGTAAGAATGTATTCCATACATGTGAATGCGTGTGTGTGTGTGAGCGGGGGGGGGGGTTATTGAGTGTAATATGTATCATCTGTCGTTCTATAGGTCTACCAATATATGTAGGTGTCAGTACAAACGAAAAAAGAAAAATGAAAAAGAAATGCAAGAAATATACCAAAACATACTGATGCCTATAATCCCTGTTGCTTTAAGTCGCATTAATGCATAGAATAGTCATAATCAACTGAATATTTTTTACCTGCATAAAATCGATTCGTTTTGAACTTGACAGTAAAATCATTGAGATTCTTATTTTTGTTGTTGTCATTTCTGAACAATAATATATTGTTCTAGTTAGATCAATATATCATCAAATTATCATCAAATAAAATTTACCTGCTCAATATATCATCAAATGAAAAATTATCATCAAATGAAAATTTACCTGTTCACAGTTATTGTTTGAAATATCAAAGTATTAAAACTATATATCCACAAACGTTATATACTCCTGTTTTAACACCAATACGCTTTGATAATAACACATGTTCACACTTTTATCAATATATGTATTGTTTTGACACCAACATATGTTTATATTCTTATCAATACATCTATTGATTTCTTCTGATGTGCTTCTAAATAATTCATTTTCTTTCTCTTAATGAACTTCGAAATGCATAATTGTCATATTCGTTTTTAAAATCCGAATGGTTGGTTTGCGCACTCAGTCAACCATTGCGACACAATTTGAATTAGTTTGCAAATCATTAAGCTCCTCATCAAGAATTATATGAATATTAAATGGGAAGGACTTTAATTCCACATTACAACGTAATAAAACACTGCTAAACTATACAGTGCTCACATTCGTTACAATGGTCTGTGAATGAGGCTAGGTTTAAGGTTCGAATCTAGTCAGCGACCATGTACATATCCAGGAGTAGGATACCTGATGATGATCGAAGGTGTAACCATCGAGACTATAAATATAGATATTGTAAATATACAGAGTAAAGATGGGCTTAAAAGTTTGGATAATTATTATAATCTTATTTATGTTGATTGTTGAAGTGTTATATGGTCCGACAGTCATGGTCTTCATTGATTACTGATGGTTGAAACATCTTAGGGCCACAAATGGTGCTCCCTTTTTTGCGATAGTATTATATCTTTGCAACAGTGAAATACCGCCACTTCCGTAGCTTCAATCGCACGTAACGAGCACTAGCGAGAGTAACCGTTGTGCTTCTCTGGTTCCCTGACGGACGTGTCCTCTGAAGAGGACTTACACTGGTGAAGTCTTTGTCTTCGTTGACCATCTATCAACAAATATGAACACTTTAGGCTGTTTTTTTTTTCCTTATTTCTTTGTATTTTCCTTCCTTCCTTCTTCCCTTCATTCCTCCCTTCCTTTTTTCCTTCCCTTATTTATTTATTCATTTATTTATTCATTTATTTAGTTAGTTAGTTAGTTAGTTAGTTAGTTATGGCAGCTGCTTCGTAGTTGTCAAATTTGAGGAACGAACTATCATCGTTACATTGACTGGATTTCATGCTTAAAAACTATAAAGCTAACTGAGGGAAGAACTGATACATGGTCTTCTGACTTGCTAGAAACAATAGCCAAATTTTTCTCAAATCACACTTTACTTTGTAAAGATACTACTACTACTACTACTACTACTACTACTACTACTACTACTACTACTACTACTACTACTATAGCAGCAGCAGTAGCAGCAGCAGCAGCAGCAACAACATCAACAGGTTAACCAGAGTGCTGGTCGAAGTTCTATGAATACTGTAATACTGTGGCTATCAAAATTGTCTTCTGATACTGAGTGTGGAGGCTTAATGTTACTTAATGTTCCTGCTAAGAAATATTCAACACAACATATATCTAATCTCTCTCTCTCTCTCTCTCTCTCTCTCTCTCTCTCTATGTATATATATATATATATATATATATATATATATATATA
>NC_068991.1:27910949-27914377 GCF_001194135.2 Octopus bimaculoides
TATATATATATGAACACGTGTACATCTATAAATGCGTGTGCATTCACACTTATATACATCAATAGTGTCTAGCACATAACTTGATCAGAGAACATGTGCAAAAACTGCAGCAGTAACACCGCGAAAGAGTTATTTTAGTAATTTAATAACATAAACAACTGTTAAATTCATTTTAAGTTTATTTTATGACGTTAAATTTTCGTTGCACAATTGCAAACTGATGAATTTAACAGCTTTGTGTGTTATTAAAGGGTTATAATGATTCTTCTATGTTGAGAAAAAGTTGGCATACAAGAATTAAGCCATTAGATAAGGTGTAAGGTGAAGCATATTCTTACAGCATACCGTAAACCTCGCGTAGAAAAATTAGCTGAAAGGTATTATTTCTCCTCTTTCCTAACATTAAGCTCACCATAAAGTATTTGCTTAGGGATGCGCTTATCATCCATTCATATGAGATCGTCTGTCCTTCGATGTTGAGTCCTAATAGGCTTGGATTGATGTGATCCTTGCTTCAGCAAGAAACTTAGTGTTAGGAATGAGCGATGACCAGATTATTCTGAGTATGTGGCGGAAATATTTCTGCTGAATTCTTTCCAACAATTTTACATGACGCGTGAATATTGTCCAAATCTCAGAAGCATACAAAAGTGCAGAAAGAGCAAATGAGATATATACCGAGATCTTAATATCAGCTTTGATATGGCACTGTAGCCAGGGTTTTGCTGTCCTTTGACTACCGAAAGTGATTCCCGCGTCTAGGTTTTTATCAGCATGTACCATGCCACCCAAGTATTCAAAAAAAGCCACTGCTTAAAGTACTGTACCCATAACCAGTATCAAAGGTTCATTGAATTGTTACCCAAGGGCAAGTTGATGCATTACAACAGATTTTTTTTTCCAAATTAACTTTGGGAGCAAATATGTTACATGAAGTGTCAAATGCATTAATTAAGTTCTGTAAGCCTTGCTCAGTGTGACTTATTAGATCACAGTCGTCCGCGTATAAAAGATCACGTACTAGAGAAGTAAAGACCTTGGATTTGAAGTTCATTTTTGTCAGGTTAAGTATATTACTCAAAGATCAGTATCATATATAGATGCTATTTGCTGAAGTTGCAAATGTATTTAAAAGCACAGCGGTAAAATATATAGAGAAGAGTATCGATGCTTCGAGATCACCTTGCTTAAGTCCATCTTCAATTGGAAATGGTTCCAATCGGGTTCTACCAAAGATAACCCAGGCCTTCATATCTTTATGGAGAACCCTGGTTATATTCACAAACTTTTCAGGACAGTCAAGTTTCTTCAGCACCAGCTACAGTGCATTCCTATTAACCATGTCAAAAGCTTTGCTAAGATCCACAAAGCAATGATACAAGCCTACGTTTTGTTCGTTGCTTTTCTCTTGTAGTTGTCGGATATTGAAGATAGTATCAACTGTCCCTTGAGAAGTGCAGAAGCCACATTGTGACTCCGATACAGCTCTCGGGACAATGAATTTATCAAGGAATTCTAAGAGAACACAAGAAAGCTCTTCTCCGATAAATGACAAAGATATTCTACATAAAAGAATAAGTCCTTAGGACTAGATTTATATAGGGAAATGAGAATAGCATCAACCTAGTCTTGAGACACCTCCTCTTTCCTCCACTAGTATACAAATAAGAAATGAAGTAGTTTGGTCATCCTTTCCCAACTAAATGACAAAATTTCTGAACTAATGCCATCAATACCCGAAACTTTATTATTATTGAGCCTTTTTTACAGCTGCTACAATATCATCTAATGTTGACTCAGCAGGCGTTTCTTTGACAAAAGATGGTCGACAACTTCCTCAGTTATTCTCAAATTAACGTTTGATCATGTACTGAGAAAATCAGAACACTTCTGTACCCATCATTTTTGTGTGGAGGGGACATCAATAAAGAGTTGGTGGTCATCAACAGATATCACTGGAGGTATAGACGCTGACAGGGCCAAAAGAGTCTCTTTTACAAAAGTAAAGAAGGCCTATCTTTACGGTCTTTAGCAGCTTCTGCGTACTTACATTTCATTTTTCGGAGACTAAACTGAATTTTTAATTTAATAGATTTATATTCTCATGTCTTAAGATAATTTGACTTAGAATGTTTTGCTGCTTTCCAAGAAGATTAGTAATTTCCTAGTCATTGTCAATAAACCAGTCGGCTACTTTCTTAGATCTTTGGCCCGAAGTGGAAAACGCAGCATTATAGACTTATAATTTGAAATTCTCCCATGGATTTTCTTGTTCAGTTGAGAAACTTCTTACTGTATCACAAAAACTTTGTAATAAAGTGGGAGAATTAAGGTTTGCCATGTTAATTCTCTTTGGTACGCTAGAGCCTTCCTTTCTAATTTTGGATCGGATTGTAAAATAAAACTTCTCTTTCACTAGCCTATGGTCTGTCCAGCATTCTGTTCCTCTCACAGCTCGGACTTTGCGGAGATCCTTCAAATCTGATTTGCATAATCAATAAGGTACCAGTGCTCATGCCTTGGATCTATCCAGGTTGTTTTGTATTTATTATATATGTATTTTTTGTTTCTGCTGAAAGAAAATGCTTGCTATCACAAGCCAATATTCAGTGATAGAAGTAAGGTGTGAGACACCATTTTGGTTACATTTTCCTACACCATGTTTACCTAAGGCCAACTATGTCATGAAATCAGATCCAATGATTGAGTTGAAGTCACCCGTAACAGTGGTCAACAATGTTTGAAAAGTTGTGTGCGTCTTAAATGAGATTAGCTAATTCTTATGTATTTTCATGTCCTGAATCCAAATATTACCTTGAAAAATGCTTATTAGTTTTTGGCTTAAAGATATACGACATGTAATATTTGATTATTTTATTATAACATAAGACGTTTCATTATGCTTTAAGCTCTTGACCGTATCTACTCTTTGCCTTTTTGTTTGACGCTTATAGTGGGCTGAAGAATCACCTCTGTCAATGTCCAGCAATAGTCTGCAAGCATTGTTATGCTCTATTTGCCTTGGTACCGCTTTTCCATAGTTGAAATATCTTAGTGAAACCTTTCACTATGTTCGTCACTAACTACCCCACATTTCACTGGAAAAAAAGTCTAAATGTGAGTCCAAAAATTGAATTTTAAGTTACATGTTACATCCCATGTTCTTGTAAGCATTGATATGGTTTTCCACCAATTCTTCATAGTTTCCTTCCTTTCTTTTTCCGAAAAATCTCATCTCCACTAACTTGAATGCTTCTCAAGCAACTTTCACCGTCTTTAAGAAGTTCTCGAATCTGAGGACCAATGAAGACTCTCTCTTTTACCTTAGCGTCGGTCAGTGTGGGGAATTTTGATGCTAAATACTTGAAGCCTTGTGAGTGGATTTGGTAGATGTAAACTGAAAGCCCGTCGTATATATATATATATAT
>NC_068991.1:27914465-27916814 GCF_001194135.2 Octopus bimaculoides
ATATGTATATGTATGTGTGTGTATATGTTTGTGTGTCTGTGTTTGTCCCCCCAGCATCGCTTGACAATCGATGCTGGTGAGTTTACGTCCCCGTAACCTAGCGGTTCGGCAAAAGAGACCGATATAATAAGTACTAGGCTTCCAAAGAATAAGTCCTGGGGTCGATTTGCTCGACTAAAGGCGGTGCTCCAGCATGGCTGCAGTCAAACGACTGAAACAAGTAAGAGTAAAGAGTAAGAGTATATGCTTTATATTCTCATAAATTTCTTTCGTATGTGATGCATAGCTCACAGGAACTGATGGTTCACTTCGTGCAGCAAGACAACTTTCAGAATAGTTTTTGATGAATCTATGAACAGCCCCCAGTGACTGGGTTCGTATTGAATACCAAGTGCTTCCACCAGACCTTTAATATTGTAGCAGAACAATAAATCACTTTTCATTATGAAGAAATTGCTGAACTGCTGTTGACGGTCATGAAATTTTGAAATCTTCACATCAGCTGCTAGGAGATTCCATTGTTGAAGACGAGAGTCTAGCAGCTCTGCATTATTCTTAGGTAGTTGTAGATCCCTGACAAGGTCACGGAGTTCCCCTTGTGTTATGAGATGGGGTCTAGAGGAGTGTGCTTCATCAAAATTTGGTCATTCTGTAATCCAGCACTGTCATCCTTCTCTGCTTCCTCCCCACCACTTTCTTCATCTGTCTCAAAGGATACTGAAGTTGGTGCATCAGGAACAGGTAGACCTTCTCCAGGTAGAACTGGACGAATAGATCATGGAATGTTTGGATATTCAATGGACTCCTTTTTCTTCTTTGACAAGCCTTTTTTTTACTGCAAGTACCATGCAGAAATAACAATTGTTGGTATGGTTTGTTGGCCATACTTGAAAGGTAGAGCTAACAAACAGTTTTAACAATGATATTCATTATCAGCGACCTAAAATTAGTTGGAAATTGCTACTCAAGTCTCAGAAGCATTGTGGTTGTTGACCAATTATAATTACTAGCTTATCAGAAACTAGCACATTTCTCACCAATTCTCCAAGTTCATTGTAGGATTGTTCAACAGATGCGTCTGTGTATGCCATTCTGGATGTGTAAACATTTATTATTGTAATGTATCTCCTTGTTTTCAGAAGCAGATGACATGACATAATACGTTTTGAGGAATCAAAGAAACTTTTCAATAGATAAGAGAGTTTGTAACAATCATGCCAATACCTGATTCTTTCATTTGACCCTCCCCCACCCGCCACGCCTTTCCAAAAGGAAGTGTTACTAAATACCCTTTAATTGAGTTGACTACCACCATGAAGGCGTGTTTTAGAGAGGGCTACTACAACTATTAAGTATCTTTTCAACTCCTGGGCAATTAGTGCAGTTCGTTTTTCTGGTCTGACTAAAATTATCGTCAAAAACATTACGCACAGTCCAATAAACAACTTTCATAGAGTGTCTAACCGTCCCGTGCTGCCGATTGGCCACAGCTGCAACATAACGACCCAGTCTGTGGCGCATTTGGGTATCTGCTGAGCCAGACCTGTCCACCAGTTATTTCCACGACCCTATTTGCCATTTACTGAATTTTGTTTGAGGCATTTCCGATAAGTTTAGAGTGTATTGTAAGGCTACTGTCAACCACATGGTTGATGTTAACTTAACATGTAGTGTACAAGAAATACCTTTGCAGTTGGATATATATTCAGTGGACATAACTTGCATGGAGCTACTCCACTTCTTGACCAAAGGAAATGTCATTGGTGACATATGGCATAACAAAACCAAGAACTTCAAGGACCTCAGGGCTTTATTTCAGTGCTTACCATCTCCTAAACTAATTGCCTTAACCAAGCTGTAGAATCTAGTCTACCCTATGAGTCAGAGATTACTGCCATTGTAAGAAGATTCTCAGCTATCAGATTCCTAATATTATATCAGAGTTATATCAAAATTATCACATAATGATATACAATAAGATAATAACGATTTACACTTTTTTCCGGGCGATTGTGGAACGCCGCACGCACACACACACACACACACGCACGCACGCACGCACGCACGTATGTGTGTGTATGTGCGTGTATATGGATGTGTATACATGTGTATATATGTGGGTGTGTATATGTGTGTATATATATATATATTTATGTATGTAGGTGTGTGTATAGGTATTTGTATGTATATGTGTATATATGTGTATATATGTATGTTTATGTATGTATGTGTATATGTGTGTATATATATGTATGAATGCATATGTATATATATGTGTGTTTATGTTTGTGTGTATGGGTATGTGTATATGTATAGATGTGTGTATGCATATATATGTATATATATATA
>NC_068991.1:27918504-27923601 GCF_001194135.2 Octopus bimaculoides
TATATGCATGTTTGTGCGCGCGCGTGTATTTATGTATGTATGTACACACATACACACACACACACACACACACACATATATATATATATATATATATATCGATGTACGTATTCGTTTATTTCTCTCGTGCTCTCTATCTCTCACCCTATATATGCATACATATATAAATAAGTTCAGGTTTAGTATATATATGCTCTATTTAAAACGATCAAAGCCTTCAAGTTCGGAAGTACTGAGTAATTATCATAAATATTCAAAACAATCTCTTTCGCCCTCCATGAGTAATAACTCACCTCTGGGGTTAAAATTTCTCACTGTTCCAGTTCTTCAAAACTAATTACACTAAATTACTGTATTATTTTCTCCATTAATATAACCAGGTTTCCAACTCGTGTTACAGTTTATTTTTCGAAATTGATGGATTGATGCGAATCTAATTATTTGTAGATATATTTTTAGTAGTTTGTGTTGTGTAGTGTGATTGTGCCATTTTGACCATCATAAGACAATGTGAGCAAAATTCATCTGGTGTCAAATACATTATTGTCATTAAAAGAGAATATGCAGAAAAAGTAATGTTCGTTATATATATTTTTACTATTATAAAATGATGTGTGAGAACAAATGATATATATATATATACTACTATTACTACGTGTTTAATTACATACATATATGTGTGTATGAGCATACATACATACATACATACATACATACATACATACATACATACATACATACATACATACGTACATACATTCATACGTACATATATGCATATATAAACACAGACACATGCTATCACACTATTATGAATTTCAGCGTTAGAATAATTGCTATTATATGAATACGTCTCTCTCTCTCTCTCTCTCTCTCTCTCTCTCTCTCTCTCTCTCTCTCTCTCTCTCTCTCTCTCTCTCTCTCTCTCTCTCTCTCTCTCTCCCTGAGCAGGACCGCCAATTACCAATCACCAACGCATACCAATCCCCAATGCTTACCAATCCCCAACGTTTGAAACTCAAGAGTACCAACGAATTTCAATTAGATTGTTTCGATCCATATATACGGTGGTTGTCTACTCCTTATGCAGAGTTTGACCACCTCCTCTATCTACATCTTAGAACCATCATAGCATCTAATGTGGCTTTTTAAAACAGACAATGTTTTGAAAAGACACCCACATGGATTGCATATTCGATTTGGACCAGCAAGAGCTGCAGATAAGTTTTGATCCTTGTGGATCCTAAAATGTCTTTTGAGGGCTCCGTTAGATTTGCAAACCTTCTGGCATACACTGCATTCAAAGGTTTGTACAGACATATAGTCAGAATAGTTGGTGGAGGTTCGTTTCCCATGGGTTCGCAAATGAGATTGGGGCCAAGCAAAAGAAAGGCAAGGTCTGTCACAGATTGTGCACACAAAAAGGTCATTGTGATTTACCTTCTCAATCATAACATTCTTCCTTAAATCTCTCTTGGGTCTTGCATGCGTTATCCTGGCCTCTTCAAACGCTTTCACTCCACTCCACACTTTTGTTCGCCATCCAGCTCGATCCGAAGCAAGGGTTTCTATATCCTCTGGGTCCATTCCAAGTGACTTCGTAGTAGTCCTTTTGCCGTCCTTAAACCTCTTTTTAGGTTTACGCCGATAGCGTTTCCCTTTGCAAGCTCACCATAAAACAATTGTTTGGGCGTGCGTTCGTCCACCATTCGAACAATATGGCCACACCATCTCATTTGGTTTCTCAAAATCATAGCTCTAATTGAGGTGATGCCTGCAGATACAAGGACATCTGCGTTTGGAGTAAAATAACTCCATTTAATGTTTAAAATGCAAGGAAGGCATTTTTGGTGGAATTGTTCTAACAATTTAAAATGTCTTTCATAACATTTCCATGTTTCACAAGAATACAACAGGGATGGTAAAACAAATGATTTGTAAAGAGCCAGCTTTGTATTGTTATTTATATGTCACTGCTGCCCTTTGAATTCGCAGATGTATTTCTATATCCATATTTCCATAATTTTGTACAGAGCTTCCAAGGTAGAGGAACGAATCAACAACCTCAAGTAACTTACTCTTAATAAAAATGTTAGCGGGGTTACACACAGCACTACATGCAGGTTGATATATCAAAACTGATTTTTTTCAAGTTGATGGTTAAGCCAAAATCATCACAAGCTGAGTCAAGAGCATATACAAGAGATTGCAGACCACCTTCGGAATGACTGACAAGATCGCAATCGTCACCCTATAAAAGTTCCCTAATGAGTGAAGTAAAAACTTTCGTTTTGAATTTCAGTCTGGTCAGATTAAAAACATTCCCTGTTGTTCGATATTTTACGTAAATGCCCTCCTCAGAGTTTTGAAAAGCATGTGACAACACAACAGCAAAGTATATTACAAAGAGTGTGGGTCTCCTTGCTTTACTCCATTTTCCACGGCAAAAGATTCAGAGAGCTTATCACCAAAATTAACTCTAGCTTTCATAACTTGATGCAAAGTGCTGATCATGTTTACAAATTTTTCTGGGAAACCTATTTTCCTTAGAATTAGCCACAGAGCATTTCGATTAACAGTATCGAATGTTTTGTTCAAATCAACAAAGCAATAATATGGGGCAAGATTTTGTTCCATGCATTTTTCTTGAAATCGTCTGATAGTAAAGATACAATTACCTGTGCCCCTGGGGGAGCGAAAACCACACTGAGACTCAGGCACCATATTTGAAACTATGACGGTATTTAAACGTTCTAACAAGTACCTTTCCAACCACAGACAAAAGTGAAATCCCACGAAAATTAATTACCGCACAGATCCTTTGGGCCCGATTTATACAAGGAGTCTAAAATGGCATCAATCCAGTCTTGAGGTACTTTCTCAGTTCTCCAACAGTGACAAATTAATATATTTAAGAGTTCAAACATTTTGTCAACCCCATATTTCAAGACTTCTGTAGAGATTCCATCAGACCCTGGAGACTTATTGTTATTCAGCTTATTCATAACTAAATAAATGTCATTTAGATTTGGTTCAAATGCCATCTCTTCTATAACTGGAAGGTGTTCAGTTTTTCTATCATTCTCATGTCAGCGGATGATGGTGTATTCAAAAGTGCAGAAAAATGCTCTACCCAGCGCTTAAGAATAGAAGCAGTGTCAGTCAGAAGCAAACGTCCATTTGATGTTTTCACTGGAGCCATTGAAGATTTTGGGCCATATACCTCCTTAAAATAAGAGTACAAACCCTTGGCATCATTTTTATTAGCTGCTTCTTGTGCCCATTTTTCTCTATCATTCCACCATTCCTGTTCAATTTTCCTTAGAGCAGTCTACACCCCCTTTCAGTTTTCTGTAAGCTTCGTTTGGGTTGGGGATTTAAGGACTGAGAAAGAAGTGTATTGCCTAAGTTTTGTTTTTCTAATTCTCGTCATTACCAACTCTTGCGTTGAAATCTCCCAATATGACGAGCTTGTCAGAAATTGTTACTCTCCACAATAATTGTGCTAGATCGTCATAAAACTGTCCTACAGTTTCATGAGAATGAGACATTGCTGGTGCATAAATACTGACAACGGTATCTTTTGTCAGTTTTATACGGCATGATGGTCCGCTCAGATATACCACTTGGTAGTTCTGCACTGGAGGATACTAATGAATTCTTGAGAGCAAACCCAACACCAGATTCTCTACACTGACCCTCAGGTAGGCCTCTCCAAAAGATAGTATATCCATAAGTAGATACATTTATTTGACTTCACCAGACAGACGAGTTTCAGAGAGCGCAACTATATCAAGGGAATATTTCTTAAGCTCACATGTAATAAGTGCAGTACGCCTTTCTGGCCTCTTGTTGAAATTATCATCAAGAAGTGTGAGCACATTCCAACAGCCAAAATTCAAAGGGTGTTTATTTTTACTTTTTCTTGAAGATTGTTTGACCACAGTGGCAAAATAACGACCGGACCCAGCCTGTGATACGCTGGGACACCTACCGAGCCAGACCTGTTTCCCTGACTCCCCCCCCTTTTTTTTTTACCATTTATTGAATCTGTTTGAGACATTCCAGAGTAAGTTACAAGTTCATTTTTAGGTTATATATATATATATTAAGTGTATGATTAATTTATGGAATGAAATTCTACAAATCCAATCATATTTGTCAAAAATGGAGGAGATAAGATGTTAAAAAGTTATAATGGATACAATTGTTTCGTATATAGATTTAAATTCATATTTGAATTTGGAAATTATCATTGTACTCATCAGTGCAAAGAAAAAATAATAATAGAAACTTAAAAAAAGAGCAGAGAAGTTGGATCTATGAGTTTCATGATTATCTGTTCCTATTTATGTGTGATAGTGATGGGAGTCATGTCAATTATTAAACAACAACTAACGGATGAACGGTTAGGGGATGATATAAATATAGAGATATCGATAAGACTCATTCTATAGATTAGTATAGATTTGCTAATTAAATCTCCATATATGTAGCATAGGACGAGTAACTTAAAGAAATGGCCAATGAGAAAATGTTACTGAATGCAAATTAAATCTAACCGTTAAAAAACAATACTTGGTATTTTTTAATAAAAAATCATAAACAGGTGAAGAAAGTTTAACGTAAAAAAATCGTTTGTAAAGCTTATACTGGAAAATTAATGATGCCATTTATGAAAATATAGGGGGAGGGGGAGGAATTAAAAAGAATGAAGTGGACGTGGATTAAGGACTCTTGTTTACTCAAAATCCGTATTAAGGTAATATGGAAGTATAATAAAGGAGGAAATGAGGAAAAGTGGTAATTCAAATGGAAACATGACGATTAAGGTTGTATTATATTTACGAAGTGTATTGCTAAGAAGAGAGATAAGAGAACATTTTAGGAGAAGTAGTTAAAAGAGAAACATAGAAGCGATAAGGTGATAAATTAGAGAGGGTGGAAAGGATACGAAATTTTACTAGTGTAGAGGAGGTAAATGAGAAGAAAAAGTAATAATTGATCAATGTGATGTAATGAGAGGAGTGAATGTTAAAAATAAAAGAAACAGAGAATATGTGTGTGTGTGTGTGTATATATATATATATACATATA
>NC_068991.1:27923778-27927532 GCF_001194135.2 Octopus bimaculoides
TATGTATATATATATATATAAATATATGTATATATATATACATATACATTTTAATATCAAATATATCATCATCATCATGATCCCTATTTTACGTCTACCTTCCATACTGGTAAGCGTTGGACATTTGGATGGGATCGGAACGTCGGATGACTGGATCTTGCTCTAGTGTTTCACTTTTGGCAAAGTTTCGCGGTTGGGTGCACTTGCCAATACTATCCACTTTACAGAGTGTAGTCGGTGTTTTGATTGTAGCACCAGCCACTAGTGCAGTCGTAATATGCGCAAAACTAAAGAACTGTTACACTAAAAGAAATGAGAGAGGGGAGGGGGAAAAGTAGAAGGATGATAGAAAAAGGTGAGCAGGGATGATCCAGCATTAAAGGAGTAAATGCAGACGGAAGGTGAGTGAGAGAGCATAAGATAAGAGGATGACAAGGAACCGGAAAGGCTGAGGGGTGAGGGATATCACAGGTTAAGACAAAAGTGGGGATGTCGTGGAAGGGCAGAGAGAAAGAAAGAAAGAAAAAAGATAGACAGATAGAGAGAGAGAGTGAGAGAGAGAGAGTGAGAGAGAGAGAGAGAGAGAGGTGACAGAGCTGTGAGAAGACGGTAAGAGGGAAACCACATCTGATTCTTCTTGTACAGTTCTTCTTATATAGTTTGTCTCTTAAACAATTTGTATTGTGTCATTCATGCAACCTAATATCAGCTCGCTTCATCTCCTTTTAGATTCGCAGATCCTCTGCATTCAGACCCAAATCTCACTACCTTGTTGCAAAGTACTTCAATCACAAGTATCACTTCAAACACAAGCATCTACCATTCACATGGAGTGAGAAGCCCTTTGTCACCGATAAACAAAGTTACTCACTAAAGATTTTCAACCCCGTTCTTACTCTGACTACTATGTTTAAGTCTTCCCGTCCTCGCCGCTATTTAAGTCATTTCGGTAACAAAAACGGCAGACGGAGACTTCTGAGCAGCTGAGAGCATCCATTTCTCGAGTAAACTCCGTCCTAAACTCTCTTGCGCACATGGCACATACGAAGTCTGCTTTTACTCTCGACGATGTAAATTCTGTTGTCCGATTAACTGAATCACCTGCACACAAATTAAAATGAAGGTGGTTGTGTATTCGATAGACAGGTGTACTCTTATAGTTATCCTCTGTAAGTATGGGTGGATTCGGAAAAATAGAAAATTACATTTGCCCTAGGTCACACAGTGGGATCGAACCAGACACTTCTTGGTTATGAAACGAGCTTCGGCCATACTGCGTATATACACGCACACGCACGCACGCACACACACACACACACACACACACACACACACACACACACACATACATGTCTATCTATCTATCTATCTATCTATCTATCTATCTATCTATATACACATACACACACACACACACACACACACACATATGTGTAGATAAATAACAAGGGATGGATAATGCGTCAATCCACTATAGCAATTTACAAGAAGTTTTTAAGTGATTAATGGAGACATCACCTCATTAAGAAAACCATGTTCATCAGGTGAATACATGAATTACAACATTCAAAAACACTCAAAAGCCAACAGCTTGTGCCATTTCCTGATCCTATGATTGCCGGCAATCATCACAGAATCAGAAAGTGGCACAAGCTGTTGGCTTTTGAGTGTTTTTGAATGTTGTAATTCATGTATTCACCTGATGAACATGGTTTTCTTAATGACGAAATGTTTCCATTAATCACTTGAAGACTTGTAAACAGCCGTAGTGGATTGACACATTATCCATTATCCATCCCTTGTAATTTATTTATTTATTTATTATTTACCTCGCTCGGAACTTACTCCTTGCGTAGATCCGAAGTATATTATGGACCGTACATTTAATGCAATGTGCATTTCCTCATTAGTCTGAGGGCTCATGATATACTCTGTCGGTTACAGTTGATCGTACAGATAACTTGGACAGCTTTCTACCTTTACTTGAGTATTCCTCTATTTTTGCTGGGTATGCACATTTTTCGACCTCTCCTGGTGCCTTATCATTTAAGTGCCTGATTCATTTGAATCCTGATCTATTTTATATATATATATATATATTTGTATATGTATATATCGCGGTTCACCTATCGCGGTTTATTATTTAAGATTACGTCGGTCGATTCCTCCGTGATGTCTTGCATTCATAATAAAATAAATATATACAAATTATAAAAATATAAAAATATATATACAGTAGAATACTGTTTCTACTTAGTGGATTTTCACCTATAGCGGGTGTGGGGCTGGAACGTAACATCCGCGATAGTCGAGGAATTATTGTATATGTATATATGATACACGCGCGCGCGCGCGCACACACGCACGCTCACACATACACACACATATCAAAAACGGATGAAAAAGTCCCTCCTGACGGTATAGATTTCCCGGTCCGTCGCAGGATAACTCATTTTTGTCGACTGAGTGGACGACAGCAAAGTGAGAGGAAGTGTCTTGCAGAAGAACACAACGCCTTGCCTAGTCCCGGAATCGAACCAGAATCTTACGATCATTAGTGCAACACTGTAATCACTGTTTCAGTCACTGGACTGTAGCCAAGCAGGTGTACTGCTTGAAGGATTTAGTCGAACAAATCGCTCTCCAGCACTTAATTTTCTAAGTCTCTTTTACTGAACTTTCTCAGTTGCAGAGACGTAAATAAGCTAGCACCAGTTGTCAAGGAATGTTCACACACACATTTCGCGACGGGCTTCTTTCAGTTTCTGTCGACTAAATCTACTCCCAAGACTTTGGAGGGCTCTGGGCTAGAGTAGAAGGCACTTGCCCAAAACTGAACCCGGAACCATGCAGTTAAGAAGCAAACCTCTTACCACACAATCACGCTCGCCTTTATATACATATCCATGCATACGTACATACACACACACGCACACACACACAAATATATATCGTATGTATGTGTGTGTATAAAGAGATAGCTATTTAGATATTTAGTGGGTAGATAGTTAAACACGCGCGCTCACACACACACACACACACACACACACACACACACATTATCACTGACTGTTGTTACTCGTAATATTACAAATAATTAGTAATTATTCTCACACGTGAATTTAGGATAGTGAGAATGGAAGTAATTAACGATAAAGATTTCGGATCTTAGCAGGGTCACCGACATTAAGAGGGAGGAAATAGTGTAAGGATATATATTAGCAACAGAGACAATATTAATATCAGGAGGTGATATTTATCTCCACTTAAAAGTGGCTGTTCTGTTAGAACAAACTATACTGTGGTAGTTACCATGAGAAAAATTGAAAGGTGTATTTGGTCCAAGAAAGGGCTGTACAGAACCTATTCTTTCTAATGACGGAAAAAAACTTTTAAGGAGCAAAGATAAAATTCTGAAAAGATGGGTTGAACACTTTAAATCTGTATTAAATCAATAATAATAATAATAATAATAATAATAATAATAATAATAATAATAATAATAATGAAGTTTAACAAATAATAATAATAATGAAGTTTAACATGTGAGTACGATAAATCACTGCTCCGAAACTTATCCAAAAACATCGGAAATAAAGACATCGCATGGAGCCCAAATATAGCTGACAAAGGGTTGGACTATACCCGAGTAAGTAATACTCATTGAAATTTATTCCTATTTTTCCAAATATAATGATGTATTTTAACTTGATACCTCCACTACCCGAACAGCGATCGTAAACACACGTGTTAC
>NC_068991.1:27931415-27933826 GCF_001194135.2 Octopus bimaculoides
AGACCTGGAAATAGAGATAACTCGAATGTGGAATCTAAAAACAGAAACAATTCCTATCATAGTAGGTGCCTTAGGTATAATAAAAAAATATTCAGACAAATACATAACAAAAACACCAGGACTTACAAATATATATAACATACAGAAAATTGCACTACTGGGTACTGCACACATTCTACGCAAAACACTTTCAATACAGTAAACATAAGAGCACCACAGCAAACCACAGCACATACCCAAGGCGCACAGAACTGCGCTCGGTAGTGAAGTGAAAGCACGTTATAAAAATAAAACTACTGAATAATAATAATAATAATAACAATAAGTAGATTCACTCCTGCGGGCAGTATTTTCAGTATATTTATTGATAATAAGATTCGATACGAAATTGGAGGTAAAAAGTGCCAAGGAATAGTTGATAAGAGGACAAAAAAAAGAAGAAAGAAAGAAAAAACCTAAAACCAATACGATGCTACGTGGTATAATGATGCAAAGATAAAGGACTGGTATTCTATCATGGCCTTAGTTATGATGGTTAAAACGACACAAAATATCCAATAGAATTGGGCTAAACATAAACTTACAAATGCTATCCCCCAGAAACTTCTAAAAGTATGTAATGAAGTGAAGTGCACTAAGTAACTGCAAAATATAGAAAGTGGGCAAGAAACAATGGCATTCTCTCTGTCTATCCTGTCTTAGGCAAAAGAGAATACATTTGAAGGAATTACAGAGTAGGAGCTTTACAGAAATTATGCCAGCATTAGGAAATACTGACAAAGAGATTGCATAAACCTGCTGTGAGCAACCTGAACTCTGTGAGACAATGAAAAACTACCTTGAATTTTTCAGTAGTGCAGCCCTTCCTGAAGATAGCTATATCTCTAGAAAGATTGTCCATGCCTGGTATAAACATGCATAAGTAAAATTTCAGATAATGAAAAAGTGACAAATCTCTGCGATGTCCCCTTTCACAGATAAAGGGAATAGCACAACCAGGCACTTCGTCGTACATAATGTGTTGGGTACTTTCAATATAGCTGACAACACAACAACGAAAAACAAATGAAAACTGCATGTAGCCTCTGATACATAGCCAGTCGACTTTCTGGAATCGATTGTTAAATCTTCTCTTTACACCTCATTGTAAGTTTGTTTGATTAGATATGCCCCGGGGTAAACAACAAAAACAACACTGGCCATACTACTTTGTTAAAGAACGGAGCAACAACGTAATCTGATGATTATGGTCGACAATTTAATCGTTCCTGCATGACACAGCAACTGTTTGACTTCAGCTTAGAGACAGGCAATTCGAGGACACACGTCAAATATTTATGTTGTATTGTTCACACTGACGTGCACATAAATTTTGAAACGAGTTGTAAATGCTCCTCAGTATCACACCCAAGTCAAGCATTTCCAGACGTTATGCATGGTAATAGTTATTATTCTATTTGACATAAAGGTAACGAAAGAAGAGGGCATAACAAAGACAAATTACGATAAAGTAGTGAACTACGCAGAATCGAACTAAGAAAAAAAAACAAAAAAACAAGAGAAAAATTCAACAATCAGCTGTAAAAATAACAACAGTATACAATATGCGTATGGAATAAAACAAACCAATAGGGGGTCACCATTCTTGACAGTCTTAAGCACCAGTTACTAAATTCACTAACGGGACATCTCTCTACTCTAACCTAATCTTCTCCTCTTAATCAAAACATATTGGAGCTTCGAACAAGATGCAAAAGATGGTAATAATAGAGGCAATGCATCTGTTTATTTTCTGTGTCTGATCTTTCAGAGAGAGTTTCCTCTCAACCCATTTTTAAGTGATACAGGCTACTTTTGCTTTACAAAAATTCAACTACAAATCAGGTCCGAACCAAATGCAAAGTAATTTCAAGGGATTCGCGGTACAGTGTTCTAGTACGCTGCTAAATATGTGTTTTTCTTCTCTTGTGCCTATCTGTCACCGACTTGTCTTAATTAAGAGTTTTTCTGTCAAAGCCTCGTAGTTCCTCAATACATGTCGACCATTTTGATATGTCCTGAATAGAATCCTTGCATTCCCTTCCAGCAAAATGATCTTTCAACCACTGCAGCTTCTATATCAGTGGCTCAACGAGTCAAGAAGTACAGGAAACACGTCACTGGATGGATACCCTCAACAGAACATGATTGTGATCACTACGATTTCGATAAGTGGCCATTTACTCTGACCTCCGAGTGTGGTAAGCAGCTTGCTTCCCAACAACATAGTTCCGACTTCAGTGCCACTGCGTGGCACCTAGGTCAAGTATCTTCTAATATGGATTCAGGCCGACCAAAGCCTTGTGAGTGGATTTGGCAGACGATAACTGTAAGAAGTCCGTCATGTACACACACACACACACACACACACA
>NC_068991.1:27933836-27934813 GCF_001194135.2 Octopus bimaculoides
AAACACACACACACACACACACACACACACACACATTTATTTATTTATTTATTGATCCATTTGTGTGCCTTCTTTGTGTCTGTGTCCACCACCACCACCGCTTGACGACAGATGTTGGCGCATTTATGTCCCAGTAACCTAGCAGTTCGGTAAAAGACGTGTGTCAAGAGAACAAAGGAAAGAACAAATGTACCATACATCACTAAGTCTTATAGAAAATTCCATCCATCTATAATTTCGATCAACTGAAAGAGGTGTGCCTAGCATACTCATCGAATAGAGGTGTGAGTGCGTGTGTCCAGTCTTACTCACAGCTACCAAAGTCATTGACCTGAGGTCGATTAACGAGTGACCAGGCTCCCAAAACCGGTATTAGGTCACATGCATTTATATACTCGGCTCTCAGTATAGACATGTGAGTATTGACAGTGGACTCGTATACAGGGTAAATACTTTCGCTAGAGTAGTTACTGTCGTCGTGGTTGTTATTGCTGATGGTAGTATTCTTGTCGTTGACGTCGGGTGCAATTGCATTTTTCTGTTCATCCCAGCGTCTCTACTAACAATGGTCGAGATCATGGATTTGTTAGGATTGATGGTAGCTTTAGTCATGCTGCTGCTGCTGTTAAGTCTGATGGTGACGGTGATAGTGATTGTGTTGTTATTCTTTGAACTTTGAACTAGAGAAAAGCTGTCCGATGAAGTCTCCTGCCCGCCTTTCTTCCTCCATTTTCCCTATCGTTTTGTCTTTTCCGGCAGACAAAGTCATTTTGGAAAGTGAAAATACATTTAAATAGATTAAAATGGGACTGAAAAAAAACAACAAAAACAATAATAATCCCACTTTTCTCTTCGTTTTAACTCAGAGACACGAGGCAAACAGATATTTGATACAAATACATAACGACAGAAACCGACAACTTCTTTTTAAACTTATGGGGCTGCAAACTGCGTGTTACGCTGCTATGGTAATTCTT
>NC_068991.1:27935190-27944422 GCF_001194135.2 Octopus bimaculoides
GGGGGGGGGGGGGTTACATAAAATGAAATAATAAAAACAAAAACGTAAGTTAACACGGTTTACAATAAAACAAAGGGAAGTAGACATAATATACATCAGTGAAAGGAAAGAAGAAGGGAAAAAATATAATTGTGTTGTGGTCCTCTTGATACAGGAGGACCTCTAGGGATAATCGAGGAGCCCTGCCGTCCAAGATCTTCTTGAACACCGAGGCAGGTGCCCTCTACACATCCTGCTTCCCGATTTATAGGTCTATATTTAGAGCAGTGCTATCCACTCTTACCATTTTTGTAACTTACCCTCGCCTTTCTATAAACTCATTCGAGGACAACACCTCCCTCTCGACCTTCACTTTCCTTTTCAAGTGAAACTTGAAGAAATCGATGAGGGATGTCCAAAGAGGAATGTTTCTGCCCTCATGCCTTTCAGTCTCGTCTACCAGACTACCACTTTCGCAATCACCATCAGAGAATGGAAAACCACATTACCTGCCCTTTTAAACGAAGGCGGCGGGGAAATCATCATTGTGTACTCTACCAATACAGGGATCCGTCTCACACGTAAGAACAGGTGTTCGACATAACTCCACATGTCAGCTATGCCCGGACGCTGAACGAATGCAGGCAGGATGGTCTCGTTGCTTTGTGCACCCATTGGACAAGCCCGTCTGACAACACATTCCTATCTGTAGAATTTATCTCGAACCGGTAGCACTCCTCAGTAGTACTGTCAGATCAAGGAGATCTAGAAAGTATCCATGTTAGTTCCAGAGGTGGTGGTTTCAAATCTCTTCGGGAAATTACAAGACATCTAATTGAATTTTTTTTATTTAGGCAACAAAATTTCATTCTTTTAAGCGTTACTCACGGGTCAGGTACGTAAAAAAAACAAATTGGTGTATTAATATTATTGATAATAATGATAATTCTTTCTACTTTAGGCGCAAAGCCTGAACATTTAAAGGAGGAGATCAGTCGATTAAATCGATCCCAATACTCGACTGGTACTTGTTTTATCGAACCCGAAATGATGAAAGGTAAAGTCGACCTCGGTAGAATTGAAACTCAGAACGTAAAGACGGACGAAATGCTGCCAAGCATTTTGTCCCGCATGCTAACGATTCTGTCAGCTCGCCGCCTAATGGCTTCAGATTTTGGCACAAGGCCAACATTTTCTGGGAGTTGGGGTAAGTCGATTACAACGACCCCAGTGCTCAACTGGTACTTATTTCATCAACCCCGAGAGGATGAAAGGAAAATCCATCCTCGGCGGAATTTGAACAAAAAATTATGATAGTGATTGATTTCTCTTATTAGCCATAAATTCCTCAAAGTCATTGAGGACACGATAAAAGTAAGCAATAAAAAACACGCGCGTAGCATATTTAAAGCAAACAACAGTACAGATATAATACAAAACATTTACAAAACAAGGCACATTTACACGTACTGTTGTTTCTTGTCTTTCTTGAGTCGCTAATCAGAATGCCGAAAATGTAGCAAAATTTATAGCCATACGTCATCAAGTTGTAGGAAATATAACTCCCAAGGAAATTATACGGGGTTGAGGGAGAGTCTAATAGTATCTTTAGAGCTGTTCAGCCAGTTGAAACTGCCTTACCTTCTATCGAATGCATTTTCCACGCTATGTGAGAAGCGTTTTCTTATCAGTTATGCAGGCGTAGGCATAACTATGTGATAAGAGGTTTGTTTCCCAACTATATGATTCCAGGTTCAGTTCTACTAAGTGGCACCTTGGGCAAGTGTCTTCTATTAATAGCCCCAGGCCAACCAAAGCCTTGAGAGTGGATTGGGTTGACGGAAACTGAAAAAGTCTGTCGTATATATATATATATATATATAAGGATAAGACGGTTATTTAAATAACGTTCGAACCAAGTGGCAGCATGGGGAGAAAAAAAACCTTATAGGCTATAATTATTATCAAAGTTATAAATAAGGGTATCTAAGAGATACCATCATGCTCGAAATAGCAGTCAAAATCTGACTCTAAAACCACATCATGAACACATGATATATGTATGTATGTATGTATGTATGTGTGTATTTGTGTGTCTGTGTTTGTCCCCCAACCATCGCATGACAAGCGATGTTAGTATGTTTACGTCCCTGTAACTTAGCGGTTCCGCAAAAGAGACCAATAGAATAAGTACTAGGCTTACAAAGAATAGGTCCTGGGGTCGATTTGTTCGACTAAAGGCGGTGCTCCTGCATGGCCGCAGTCAAAGGACTGAAATAAATAAAAGAATAAAGGAATAAAAGAATATATATATATATATATATATATATATATATAGCAATGTTAAATCTCTGAACGAGGTATTAACAGTAACTGCACGATAAAGTGAAGTATATTTGCCACTTAAATGTGGCTGACCCCGAGGGGTGGATGTTACTGTTGCTTTTAGCCCCAGGAGGACATCTCCTCCACCTCCTATATATATATATCCTGCTAGCAATATACATTGTATATACAGGATGCAGCGCTCATAATAACCAGCTCGCGGAAGATCTGCCTGGGGTCAAACTAGTAGTAACATGGGACAGCCACTTTGATACAGCGCTTAACTTTACTTGTTAGTATAGTTACTGCTCCGATCTCTTCTTGAGATTTTGCAATTCGCTATTTTGCTTGTTGCAAATCAGTAACCGATAGTCACTTTGTTTACGGTATATTGTTGGCTGGAGAGGACAATGACTATAACTCTAGCGACTAAAAATGAGCCAACCAGCTCGAAACTGTGTCAGTCGCCCGATCCAGTTGTCTGCTAGAGGATGGTAGGGATTCGCTCCCCCTGCTAGTACTATGTATTCTATATACAGGGTGCAGTGCCGCACAAATAACCAGCTGGCGGAAGATCTGTCCTGGGTGAAACTAGTAGTAACATGGAACAGCCACTTTGATGTGTGTGATTAATTTTACTTGTATATATATATATATATATATATATATATATATATATATATATATATATATATATATATACATGTATGTATATATGTATGTGTCTCTGTGTTTGTCCCCTAATATCGTTGGACAACAAGGAACCATAAGGAGACGGCAATCATTCATGAAGACGGAGAGATCACCATGTATGTATGTATGAATGTGTGTATGTATGTATATATGAAGTCGATGCATGTCAATATTTGCTGCATTGGTGCATCTAGAATGTTGTGTTACAGTTGTCTAGGTGAAACACTGTGTTGGTAATCAGGAGGTCATATGTTGTACAGGTTTCCAACAGTAGATAACCGTTAATAATGAATGCATAAATGCGAAAATGATTTGAATTTGTAGATATAGTAGATTTGTCGAGTGCCAAAAGAGAATGGCATGAAATTAGCATTTTTGTTATAAAGTCGAGAAGGTGTATTTAACAATTAACCTTTTTTCACCTAATGGAGTAGACCAAATTCTGCGTTATTTTCAATGAACTTTTCGCATTTCGCATTAATGCAGATATGTAGCTTATTTATTATTAAATATAATAATATAAGCTATTTACATTGTTAAATAAAGTTCATCATAATATTTTTCTACCCGCAACTCACATAGGCAAAACAAGAAGAAAAATAACGAACTAAACTAGCCATAGTTTTGCCTATGTGAGTTGCGGGTAACTGCTATCTGTTGGAGTTTCAGCATTTTTAGCTGCTATTTCTGAACTTCGGTATGTGGTGAAGCAACCTGTTGCTGAACCCTTAATTTTGTTTATAAACGTATAAGAACTTTTAAATAAGTTCCACACCGATAATGGTGCTTACATACCGAAGGGCTTGGTAAAAATTATTAATTATTAATTTATTAATAAATTGATAATCCTTTCCCCTTTTAATTGTAATATATATATATATATATATATATATATATACATACATACATGCATTCATACATAAACACACACACACATGTAAATAGATCTAGACATACATACAGACAGGTAGACAAACAGAACCAAAGAACCTACAAAATAGTCTCCTGTCATTACAATGACCAAAGAAAACGTCAAGAGCAACAAAAGCAACAAAACTACTGACACAGCAACAGGCAGACATGTCACCACACTAAGTAACAACAGGGAAACTCATAACCACAACCACAGCAGTAAACACCAAAAGAAAGCTCGAGAAACAAGCAGTAGCGACATCAAGAGCAACATTAACCAAACACAAAAATCATAAGCACCAGCAGTGCATACGTACAAAAACAACTTCAAGTAGAAACGAAAGGGGCGACATTTTGGGGATTCATCTCCCCAAACATCCAAAAACAGACTATTGAAGATGTCGCTGACATCTACAAGTTATTAATGAATAAATTTCTTCGTAGCGTCGGAATTTTCCAAAAAATAATGGTGAAAAGGCTATTGTGGAATGATTTTCGAGGAACACCAAAAGAGAAAACCACGATGTATGGTTGTACTTCGATAAAAAATTATGAATATATAAGACCTTCGGATGGCTTGGAAGTAAGATCATTTACTCAACAATGTTAGATCATTAGATGTGGAAATGGTATTCTTTAGCGACACAAGAATTTTTGGAGCTCGTGTCTATCTTTGATGACCATGAGGTATACTTGCTTTTTGGACAGCGAGAATCGAGCGGTGGGGCAGTAGTGTTACTTTAGAAAGGTTTGATTCTCGAGGTATGGGCAACCAATTTGGACTCGGGTGGCAAGTCGATCCTGCATTTCTCCAGGCGTCTAGAAGCTTTCTTGAGAACGTGTAACTTTTTAGTACTAGTGGAGGACTGGAATTATATTTTAGACACATATTAGGAATGTGTGACGTTAGTCCACATTAAATGTGGATGCAACAACTTTGCAAAGCTGATCGGGCATTTCCAACTGTTTGACCAGTGGACAGAGATTGTGTAGGGTCTCCACAATTTCAAATTAGTCGACTACACAGACAGCACATTTGTGATCTGTACGATTGGTTTAGATAGAACCTGTAGGTAGAAATAAGGTGACTGAAAGCTGAACGCATTTTTCCTGGAGCCAAAAGCTACAGAGACAAAATTATTGATAACCTCAACTGACAATTATTAACGTCAACAACAGATGATAAAACATTCTGAAGAGGGTGATTAGAACACAATCGATAAGATTAGCAAAGAGTAGCGTGTGAAAAACAGTGAGAATGTGTCATGGCAGTAGATTAGAAAGACGTGTTAACGGATTTATTCAAAGTGAAACACTGAGATTACGTTCTCAGAAGTAAGGCGCAAGACAAGAAGAAAAGGAAACCATCTGGAGGGCACAAGTGGCAGAGACGCGACATGATTACAAAGCCATGAATGGGACTTTCAGCGAGTGATACGGGTGCATGCTATTCTATTCTAGGCGGACGAGCACAGCTACCCAAGGATACTGTGATCAGCTATACGGGATCGGTAGTGGATTGCAGACAGGAGATTTTTGTGCCAACCACAACGGATCGCAACGCTGTCATTGGTGGAAGATGCAGGGTGCTACAAAAGTCCGATAACATCAGATGACATACGAATGGCGGAAAGTAGTTGGCAGGCGTCTGCTACAAATAGTAGCAGAACGGACGGCTTTCTAGTTCTGTGAGCCGGGTTAAGGTAACAATGCTAAGGAAGGAATCGAAAAAGGAGTTAGGTGTGTATATAGATAATTTCCGTCCCATTATTCTTTTGATTACAGATCTTAAGATTTTAACCAAAATTTTAGCAAAGAGGTTGGCATTTAGATCACAAGAAATGTTCCGACAGAGTCAACCATTACTACTTAGTAGCGGTTCTCAAAGCAGCCACTTTCAGTTCCGCTTTGAGAGGTTAGATCGCTGTAATGCACAACGGTATCTGTTCAGTGGTCAAAGTAAACGACCACTTCTCGGAACTGTTTCGCATCGCACACTCTATTCGTTGGGGACGACTTCTTGAAACTCATCTGTATGTACTTTCTCTCGAATCACTACTTCGAAAGGTGGAGCTGTAGAGAAGAAGGGCATCTCATCTGAACTAGGATAAGGAAGGTCCGTATTGGCATATGCGGACGTCGTCATTGTCATGATGTCAGATACTGCCCAAGTAATGGTGGTTACATCCTGAAGGAATACGAGGCGGTGGCAGATGCAAAGGTTAATCTCAACAATTCAGTGTGCTTACATATCAGTAATTAGAGAGGCAAGTCGATGCCGCCTGATGGCACTGCGATACGTTGGATCGACGGATTGGTTGCAATGCTCGGGTTCTGGCTCGGTTCCGACCTTCAAAGGAACCGGAACTGGAAGGAGGTAACGAACAGAGTGGCCAGAATTACTCAGAAATGGGGCGTAAAGAAGCTATCCCTTAAAAGTCGAGTAGGAGTGGTGAACGCCAACATCAGCTTCATTGTTTTCCTACCATCGTTTACAACTTTATCAGATTGGAGTGTCTATTCCTAGGATTTTTTGTGGATGCTGGAGGTTCCTTCCGTTAACCCTAAAGTCACTCTTGTATCAGGAAGGTTACATAATCATGACCATTTCCATATTTAATGTTATATATCTATATATCAGTATTGTATATTTGTTTTAATCATTCGATTAGAATATATGAATGGCAATGCTGCTATTGACGGGTTATGAGGAAAATTTAGCAGCTGATGTCTTTCATTTCTTAAACAACCACCAAATGTTTTTGTATCATCCACCTCCTCCGTCGCCCTGGAGCTGTAGACTTCAAAACAATTAGCAGGGGACATTTATTTGCCTTAGTGGTCAGGCTGACCGTGAATTTTGACGGGTTCTCACGAGTAGAACTGGGATGCCTTACACCTTTTCGGAAAATTTTACCTAGCTTGAATGTCTCTTCCACCACTTGTTTACACATATTTTTATGTAATCCCACCCTAGATCATGCTGTACCGTCCATGACATTTTTGTCAACCTTTGTAGATAATAAAGAGAGAATTATTTATTTATTTATTTGATTTTTTTCTTTGGAATGCGTTCTGCGGTCAACGAAACAAAAGCTGTGGAGAATAGGAATTACAGGGATTGGTTAGTGAATATAGAGTTAACGCTCGACATTTGACATTGTTATATATTGCCATATACATACATACATACATATGAGTTTGCTTAAAAAAACAATGGGTGCTGAGCTAGATGTACCAGATTGGCTGACCGTTGCACAGACTACTCTTATCTTCAAGAACAAAGAGACCCATGTGGCTAAAAGCTATAAGCCTATAACATGCCTGAATGTTACGCACAAACAGTATACAGGTTGTCTGGATATGTTTCTCCAAGACCAAACAAATGGTGTGATAACTGATGAACAGGCAAGAGGACAGAAAGGAGTTTGGGGTTGTGCTGAACAACTCAGCAAAGCTGTCCTTAAGAAAGCCAAACAACATCGCAGTAATCTCTTAATGATATGCCTAGACTATAAGAAAGTATTCGACGCTGTGCTTCATTTACGGATAATAGAATCACTATACCTTGCCAAATATATGGTGATTCTTTCGGAAACGATGAGAATGTTGCATACGTTGGTATTGGGACTAAATCCAGAACAAAAGAGTAGTTCTACAAACTCTGGAAAATATGGAACTTAGAACTGTCTGCATTTAAGAAGTCACAATGCTTTTGTAGTGCCAGTGCTAGTGCCAATATTTGGGATATTGGACAAGATACGTGATGACATCCGCAGCCACGACATCAAAAGTAGAAAGGTATTAACCCCCACTGACAACTTACACGTTATGAGCGACACTGACAGGATTTATGCGAGACGAAGTGATGGCAGTAGAGGCATAAGATCATACCAACCAGCCTTTGAATATCGCATTGCATCACTCAGAAAAACCTGCTGAACAATAAAGAAAGAAATTAGTACATTCCATGCATACTCAAAAAATGAGAGCTACATCTTCAGTGTTGAAGAACTACTCTGAGAATACGACCCATAGGAGGTTGGACTGGCCTAACTAAACAAAAGCTTGGAGGAGAAGCAGTCATCATATCAGCAAAACGCAATGCATAGATACATACCCTGTAAGGTAGAGGATAACAACAACATTGACAGGAAGAGTAGCTCTCCTGGACCTGCGATAGATACATCACATCCCACCTAGAAGGATAAGCCTTCGCTATCTAGGAATAGAAGACAGCTACTAAATACCTAATAAACAAGAGGGTCAAAGATATTACCAAACCTCCATGTTGTAATAAAAAATTTCGGCTCTGCTCGACCAGTGTGGAGAATATCCACTACATTGCTCCACAATGTCTATGAGATACTACCTGCCCCTGAAGCATGGTATAGTCGCAAAGACTTTACAATGCTATCCGCAAAAAGGATTGCACTGGCATATCAGAACTTGCCTGTATTCATACCTTTAAAAACAAAAAATACTGGTGTAACACTCCAATGAAAACATCAATTTGGTATAAGCGTAACAGACCTGATATTGTTCTTTGGAACAGGAAACAAAAGTCATATACTGTTATGGAGGTCAGCTGCCGAGCAGATACAAATGTACCATCAAAATTCCATGAAAAAGAGAACATTTATGGTGAATTAATGCAGAACTTACAGCTCTCATACCCCGACTGAGAATTCTTATTTGAACTTATTGTCGTAGGTACATTAAGTTTTGTATCAAAAAATTTGCACAAAAACCTAGAAATATTCGGTTTCACAGAGAAAGAGCAAAAGAAACTGAGGCGGTTTCTTCAAATCCAATCTATAATTAGCATAGGGAAGATACATAAAACATTCCCTAGAGACTCCATCTGAGATAGTTATGTGATGAGGTGCGCACACTTGGGTATATGCATCGACAATCAACCATTATACCACCTCAGTTACATATTTACAAACAACGGGAACTCTCTTAACTCAGTCTTGTCACTTTGTTAGCGACTGGTTTATATACACACAAACACACATATATGTGCATGTTCATATATGTGCACACGGAGTTGCCCCATATCTATATATTCTTTTATTCTTTTACTTGTTTCAGCCATTTGACTGGGCCCACGCTAGAGCACTGCTTTAAAGGGTTTTAGTTGAAGAAATTAACTCCAGGACTTATTATTTTTAAGCCTAGTACTTAATCTATAGGTCTCTTTTATAGAAACTCTAAGCTACAGGAAGTAAACGCCCCAACATCAGTTTTCAAGTGATTGGGCGGTGGGTAGGGGAGGGACAAACACAGACACAGAGACATGAATATATATACATATACA
>NC_068991.1:27948270-27950567 GCF_001194135.2 Octopus bimaculoides
TGTTAATACTTCATTTAGAGAATTAACATTGCTTTACATTCACTAAGGACACGGTTTTAACAAAGAAATACGTGGGCCTTACAGAGGGTAATTTCAAGGCCAGGTTCAATAATCATACCTTGAGCTTCAGGCACTGGGATAAAAGGAAAACGACCAAATTATCCAGTCATATATGGTCCTTAAAAGATAAAGGTGTCAGTTATAACATCCATTGGGAGATCTTAGCCAAGTGTAAGCCCTACACCAACGGCAGCGGAAGGTGCGGTCTATGTGATATGGAAAGATGGCTCATCTGGAAAAGCAGCTTAGACCCCGCCACATGTCTAAATTCAAGAACTGAACTTTTCGGATCATGTCCACATGGGGCTAAATATTTGTTACGTTTTTGGTCCCTCCCGAGATTACAGATAGGACTTGCATTCTATATTGTGTCCACATACAAGCTTTTTATCTCTCTATACATTTTACTTATATTTCTTATATATTTTATATATATATTTTTACTTATCTATAGAGATGTTGGTTTATAGTTTTATTGCTCATATTTTTTTTTACACATAATTTTTCTGCATTCTACCTTCCACCCTGCATTTTTCTTGTGCGTATATAGACGTGCATATGGAATTTTTTGTGCGCGTGTGTGTGGGTATGTGCGTATATAGACGTGTGTGTGTGTGCATGCATGCGAGTATGTGCGTATATAGACGTGTTTTACTCTTATTGCTTTCTTTTACACTTTTTTACACATTTTTCTGTATTTTGCCTTTAGCCCTGATTTTTTTTGTGCATGTGAGTATATATAGACGTGTGTATGAACCTTTTTTTTGTGCGTGTGTGTGTGTGTATGCGAGCGTGTATGCGGGTATGTATATATTTTTTGACGAATGTGTGGGTGAGCATGTGTGTGTTTGAAGTGAGGGTGGATGAATATATGCATATAGGCGCATGTACGTGGGTGTGCGGGCGCGCATGTGTATGTATGGACATGCACGCTTACGCGATTACTGTGGACATTTTAACTCCCTTACCTTTACTCCCTCCCCTTACTTAGCGGTCATTCTAATGGCTCTTTTGTCTTAATAACGGTCAATCACACAGTAACTTCCCTTTGTTTTAACGGTCATTTTCATAGCATTTTTTCGATGACCCAATAACTGAAGAGATACCGGCGTGGGTTTCCGCCCCGACATCCGAAACACTGAGTTTTATCATGGCTACCAAATAATTGTCACATATTACATTTATATATATATATATATATATATAATAATATTAGGGACAAAATCCAAAATTACAGGTAAAAAACTCAATTAAAATCAATTTTTTATATATATATATATATATATATATGTGTATATATGGTGTGGCTGTGTGCATAGGCGCAGGCGTAGCTGTGTGGTAAGTACCTTGCTTCCCAACCACATGGTTCCGGGTTCAGTCCCACTGCGTGACACCTTGGGTAAGTGTCTCCTACTATAGCCTTGGGCCGGCCAAAGCCTTGTGAGTGGATTTGGTAGACGGAAACTGAAAGAGGCCTGTCATGTGTATGTATATATATATATGTGTGTGTGTGTGTGTGTGTGTGTGTGCGTGTTTGTGAGTGTGTTTGTTCCCCCAACATCGCTTGACAAACGATACTGGTGTATTTACGTCCTCGTTACTTAGTGGTTCGACAAACGAGACCTATAGAATAAGTACTAGGCTTACAAAGAATAAGTCCTGGGGTCGGTTTGCTTGTCTAAAGGCGGTGCTCCAGCATGGCCGCAGTGAAATGACTGAAACACGTAAAGAAATGAAAGAATAAAAGAACGTTGTTGTTGGCACTCCGTCGCTTACGACGTCGAGGCTTCCAGTTGATCCGATCAACGGAACAGCCTGCTCGTGAAATTAACATGCAAGTGGCTGAGCACACCACAGACACGTGTACCCTTAACGTAGTTCTCGAGGATATTCAGCGTGACACAGTGTGTGTGTGTGTGCATCATTTATGAAGCCACCGTGGACTTTACATTCACTAAGGACACGGTTTTAACAAAGAAATACGTGGGCCTTACAGAGGCCTTACAATGTTAATTCTCTAAATGAAGTATTAACAGTAACTGCACGATAAAGTGTAGTATATTGCCACTTAAGTGTGGCTGACCCCTAGGGGTGGATGTTACTGTTGCTTTTAGCCCCAGGAGGACATCTCCTCCAGCTGGCTTATCGACACACTACTATGTCCTGTTTGCCAAGGGAAGTTATCCCTCCCATCGTCAAAAAAGTGAGAGAAAGTTGTGGTGAAAGAGAAGAGCAGG
>NC_068991.1:27950734-27952665 GCF_001194135.2 Octopus bimaculoides
GGTATATACATGTTGACACTTAAACGCACTTATTTACTAATATCTGTCCATACACACACACAAACATTTTAGTGAAGACTGAAAAAGGATACTTGTTGACACTTAAACGCACTTATTTACTAATATCTGTCCATACACACACACAAATATTTTAGTGAAGACTGAAAAAGGAACAAAAAACAAAACAAAAAAAAAACAAAACAATATATACAATTAAGCACAATCCTAAATACATGTGGTGGAGGTGGAGATGTGGGATGACGCGGTTGTAGAAGGTGCAGCAGGAGGGGGAAACGAACAAGAACGAGAGCAAGTGAAGCAGAAAATATATTTTAAAAGCCATATTCTCACGCATCGAGAGGGAGAGAGAGACAGACAGAGAGAGACAGACAGAGAGAGAGAGACAGAAAGAGACAGAGAGAGGGGGAGGGAGAGAGAGAGAGAGACAGACAGACAGAGAAGGAGGGAGAGAGAGAGTAAGAGACGGACAGAACTTATACAGACACACACATACACAGACATACACATATACCGAGAGAGTGAATGAGTGAGTGAGTGAGTGAGAGGGAATGAGAGAGAGTGTGTGAGAGTGAGAGTGTGAGAGAGGGAGAGAGGGGCAGGATAGATAAATAGATAGACGAATAGACAAGTAGATATTTACAAACTAACGAATAAATATATTCGTTACTTATATACATAGAGCGCAAAGGCACACACACACACACGCACACGCACACGCACGCGCTCGTGCGCTGCTTAAGAGACAGAGTGAGGTGGAATGAGGAGACGTAAAAGGTGTATATATAGAAGAGTCCACAAAACCAAAACAGACACGAGTCGAAATTCGAAAGAATTTCTGGAGACGCGCTCGAGTCGTTTAGAAAACCATCATAACAGTTATTTAACCGACAAATGTTAGGATGTTAGGGAAGAAAGTTCATCAGCTGCTGCTAATAATGGCCCTGTTTGGTAAGTTTATATATTTCTTTTATCTTTTTCCGTTTCATTTCTCATTCGCTAACAGGCTTCCCAAATTTCCTCTTACTTCCTGCCGTCTAAACTCTCTAATTTTTTATATCTAGTGGTCATTTTCTCAATCTATCGTTTCATCAACCCATTTACCTGTCCGTTTATACACATACATACGCAACTTAATTTTATTTATTTATTTATTTATTTATTTAATCATCTGCTTCCCAATTGGTGAATAAAACCTCGAAGATTCGATGCCATTCAGACAAGATTAGCAACTTGGTAACTTTGTGTCTTGCCCTATGTAAAATCTATTTCTCTCAGCTCACCTTTAACCATGTTATTTGGTGTGTGGCCTAGTGGTTAGGGTGTTGGGCCGTCGTTCATAAGGTCGTGGATTCGATTCTTGGAGGTGTTGAGTCCTTGAACAAGACACTTTGTTCCGTGTTGTTCAGAACCCCTTAAATGAGATAGTGTACCAGCTCAGTTCTGGTGCTGTCCTCTCTCTCTTCAGCTATTACATCCTTGATGTTACACTGATTCAAAGGTGGAAGATGGCGACTACATTGCCGCCTGAAACACCGAGCATATTATCAAGCCATACTCACTCGCGAATGATGGCTATAGCAATATAGAGTACAATTCATGAACACTGGTTAAAACAGCGTTCCCTATGAAATATAATCGACAATGCAAATGAACTGTGCCAGCGTAGAATTGTGGATTCGAAAGTATGTCAAGAGACGCACCCGAAGTGTATAGAAAACCAAAGCAACAGAATTATTCAACAGACAAATTAGATTAGTATATCAAATAATGTATGTATACACATATTCATCTGCTCACATATTCACACATACAGATATACATATAAGCATGCATACAGATATATATGTATGTATGTATGTATATTTATATGTATGTGTGTGTGAATATATATATATATATATATATATATA
>NC_068991.1:27952696-27955597 GCF_001194135.2 Octopus bimaculoides
TATGTTTGTATGTATGTTGTATGCATGTAAGTATGTATACATATATATACATACATATATGTAAGTTGTATGTGTATGTATGTATGTTTGTATGTATGTTGTATGCATGTAAGTATGTATACATATATATACATACATGAGTGTGGGTCCGTGTGTTGATGTCATATCTCAGCCGGTTTATAGGATCTACAAGTAGATATACAGAAACTGGACAACATTTAACCGAAGTTGTGTAAACATGTAAATCTTAAAGCACAGAATCCTAACTGAAACCTGGCGAAAGTTGTTGAATGCTTTCTTCAGCTTCGTGAGCAGTTGTTGAGGGCCTTTTTTTCTAGCTCTGTAAAATATAGTGAGCCTGTTTTTGTAGCTTCCTAAAATGCTCAAGCCAGCGTCACTTTAGATGTTTCTCTTTCATTCACTTCGGTGAATATAGCTTTGACCAAGAAAAATTGGCGTGAGCCGTCTTTACTCTTTGTTGATGCATTACCATCTCTCCCAGACTGACATCGAAGGCGTTCACATAGTTAGAACTGACATGTTTCTGAATTGCGTCTGTTTGCAGGTCTTACTATTTGTCTTCCAACAGCCACAACTCCTTCTGTAGCAAGGTTTTTAAGACAGTTGGTAACTTGGCGTTTGTTTCATTTATTGAGAACTGTTTCTTAATTATTTTCATTCTTCAATTAATAAATGTTCTGATACTTATTTTCATCAAACCAGTTGACATGGTTTTGATTAACGAAAGCGATTTAAGATCAGCTGTTTTGTAGACTGCTACATGCTGCTCCACCATGATGCAGTATCGGGTAACATTTTCCACTTGCTGGCTATATTTTCTGTTAGTTGACATCCACTTCTGGTTCTGTGCTGTCACCTTGCACTTTGGCCTCACAGAAATAGCTTTAGTACATATCAACATCTGAAGCCAGATTTCTCCACTCATGGTACAACGTTGTTTCTGCAGCTAAACATGCGTTCTCATAAATACCACTGTTCCAGCCGTGGATGGCACTAGTTTCAGGAACCCAAAAGGTTTTTGTTTTAGTCACATCATATATAATGCATAATTGCAGTTGAAGTTCTGCCATGAAGTTTAAATTTCCTTTTTCCAAGCGACTTAACGCAAAGTCTCGTGTTTGTAATCCCTCACTGATTTTGCATTAAAATAACCCGAGAGAAGCGGTTGTTGACATGGTGAACTGGCGTCTTCGTAGGAAATTATATAAAAAAAAAAGAACTTCAACTTCTTCCTTGTTCTTTTCGTTTGTAATCGCAGAACCATAACATTGAAAGCATTCTAAAGTCAATTGCATCTTTATAAACATAGCAACAGCACACTAAAGCTGCTAGCATAATTGATCTTTGTTTCAGTCATTAGACTGGGACACCGCCATGATGAACTTTTAGTCGAATGAATTGACCCCAGCATTTTTTTAAAAAGCAGTCTAGAACTTATTCTATTGGTCACTTTTATTGAATCGCAAAGTTACGGGGACGTAAACACAACAACATCGGTTGTCAAGCGATAGTGGGAGACAAACACAAACACAAAGACACACACACGCACACACACACACATACACACATATATATGCGTGTGTGTGTATGTATAGATACATACATACACATACATTCATGCACACACACATACATACATACATACATATATACATACATACATACATATATATATATATATATATACATACATACACATACATTCATACATACACACATACATACATACATACATACATACATATATATATATATATAGAGAGAGAGAGAGAGAGAGAGAAAGAAAGAGAGAGAGAGAGAGAGAGAGAGAGAGAGAGAGAGAGAAAGGATGTGCTTATTTTAGGTTCCGTCTACCACTCACAAGGCTTTGGTCGGCTTGCGGTTATAATAGAAGACACTTGTCCAAGGGGCCACGCAGTTGGACTGAACCCAAAACCATGTATTTAGGAAGCAAGTTTCTTACCACACAACCACGCCTGCATACTTCCAGCTAGAAGTTCCTAGATTCTCAACCCTACCATCATCGCCATCCATCTATTCTTGCAGGACTTTTCCTTTTCACGTATCATACCTTCGCTCCCTTCTTTTAGGTGCTATTAGAGAGAAATGAGCGCGGCGGGTGTTCGAGTGGAACAGCAAAGATGTAACAAGTGGGGTGATAGAGGGCTACATTTAGCTATCCCATTCATAGGAGCATAGTTTTATCAGAAAGAGACGTTTATCTGCTTTGTCTAAGCACACCCCATAGGTTATATATAACCTTTTATAGATCCAACTGTCAGCTTTGCTGGATCACTGCACTCTAGGAAATGCTGACACTGTTGGTCACAATAGTACACAAGCCTTCAAGCTAATTTATCTGCCTACATTCTTATTAATCTGTCACTCTGTCTGTTTGACTAACTACACGTATGTGCTTCAGTAAAACTTCACTCACCCAGTCTCTTTCTTTGTGTGTGTGTGTGTGTGTGTGTGTGTGTGTGTGTGTGTGTGTGCGTACGTATATGAATATATGTATATATATATATATATAATATACTAGCAGAAATACCCGGCGTTGCCCGGGTTAAAGAGAATAATGAAATCTAAAAACGCCGTCTAGACTACGCATCATCTTTATATATAGAGATGTATATACACACACGCACCCAAACACACGTATATATATGTATATCAATATAAATATATGAAAGTCAATGAAGTTTCGTAAAAGAAGGTGATCATGTACATACTTTCTTGCTGTTGTGATTATAACACCTCATTGTAAACTATGTTCCTTGTTTTCCCTTGTGGAGCATATACAAATAGGTTTTTTTGTTGCTGCCCACTCTTGAGCAGCCAACATACAGTTGTCCATGTGAGAAGCAGGGCTCTTCCAAG
>NC_068991.1:27956800-27963773 GCF_001194135.2 Octopus bimaculoides
TATATATATATATATATATATATATATATATATATATATATATATTTCATATCAAATATATGAGTGTGTGTGTGTACATACATGTACATACGCTCAAGTACGCACGTACACACGTACGCACACATACACACACATACATACACACACATACACATGTATCAGTGCTTTCAAAGCCACTCACCTGATAACGTGCAGGGACATAGCTATTGCAGGATCATATTTATGTAATAATATGTATATGTGAATTACTCAATAATTAGCTGCTAATGCTAATGCGCAGAAACAAAGGGAGTGATCCAGTTTTTTGTGCAGCCTTCATGGGATAATTTGCTTATCAGTAAATGCTTATTTGTTTTTCCTATATAGGTTTGATCAATTGACAAAGGCTAAGTGGTTTTTTCGTAAAATGCTTAACTTTTGTGTATTGTAGTACATAGTGTGAGAACTTGTAGTTGGATCTTTCTTGTTTGACTCACACTTTTCAGTTCTTTTAATTTTGTTATAATTGATTTTAAATTTGGTGTATTGATGTAGTTTTATATGCTAATTATGGAAATTCCATTATTTTTGTCACAAATCAATCGATACAAAGTTAAAGCTTTTTAAAGTTTGCAAATTTTGGGTAATTTTAACCAATCGAAAGCCACAGACATATTGGTGCCTCTTTTCATAGTAACAAGGCAAGTTTTAGTTTCTTTTTTTTTCTCTTTTTGAGAAACGGACATTTTCGGTTGCTGTTCTGCAACTACCTTACTTTCATGATTTTCAACTGTGTTGCTTTCCTGGACATTTTCAACCTAAGTAGAAGTATGACCACAGCCAACTTGTTTAATCTTTCGAATATGGTGGAGAAATTGAAAACTGAGGAGAACTGTGAACCACGGTGTTAAGCTTATTAACAGGCAACAAGTGGAAACCACTTGGTCCTCTGTAAAACGAGGGAATAAACGACGCTGTGGAACCCATTATTTTAAGGTTGACTCATATCAGCCTAAAAGTTTAAGTAGTGCAGTAGATACGGAAATTGTAATTTGTTTAATAAATTCCTAGAGCGTTTCACAAACTTTTGTTTTTGAAAATACGCTTAAAAAATGTATTGATTTGTTTTCTCAAAAAAAATAAATAAATACAAAAAACATTGACGATTTTTCACTGTTTATAATAATGCCTCCTCCATTGTTTACACGTCTGTTCCATTGTTTACACACCTGTTCCAATATTTCATATGATTTTATGCATTAAAACTTATTAGAATTTCTGTCGTTGAATGTTTTGTCGTTGAATGTTTTGTCGTTGAATGTTTCGTCGTTGAATGTTTTGTCGTTGCAATGTTTTGTCGTTGCAATGTTGTCATCATGCACAAAATGCCAGCATCCACATCCCGTTTTCAGACGGTAAAAATAATCAAACTTTAAAGCTCTGTAACACTTTTCTAAAATTTCTCTGAAACAAGTGAATAACATCTGATTCAGCGTGAAAATAACATCAAACGGGAATTTTAGAATTTCAAAAAATGTGAATCCAACAGAAAAGATCCCTGATTTAAATAAAAAAAAGAAAAAGAAAAAGTAAAATGCAAATAAAGAGAAGAATATAAGTTTTGTAATCCGGAGTACTTACGTGTCAACCAATGAGACAGCTTTCAACAAGGCCCGCTCCCCGTCAGACCGCTCCTCCCCAGCCCGCTCCTCTTCAGCCCGTCCCACATCATTTTGTCTGTCCTCAGACCTTTTCTTTCTGACCACACGTTTCTTTGAATTTTATTTCATTTCATTGTATCTTATTTCATGAGTTGCGTAGAAGACGGTACAATGTGATAGCTTGCATTCCGTATCTCTAAACATGAGAACAACAATGTAAACGAGCATCTGTGTGTGTGTGTGTGTGTGTGTGTGTGTAAGTGTGGATAATGTTCGAAAGGTGATGTGAGGTCATGCGTAAATACCTTCATTATGTAGGTATGAATGTGTGTGTGTGCGTAAGTGTGTGTGTGGTGGTGAGTGTGTGTATGTGTGTGTGTGTGTGTGTGTGTGTGTGTGAGACAGCGTTTTACAAGCTTGGATTTTACGACTGTTGATGTCACTGCGTTTGTGCGTATGTGTAAATGTAAACATTCGAGGTTGTGTATATATTCAAATAATCTGGAGAAAAGACATGAGCAGAGAGAAGATTCCAGAAGGCCGATGATCCAGGATGGAAGGACTCGGAATAGTTTTCAATGTGTGGGTAGGATGCGGGCTTGGACGTATAAATAGTGACGAAATGTAAAGAAATGTGTGAGTTACGAGTGCCTGAATGAAGGCGATACAAAACCAGCCATCTCTAAGGAACAGAGTCTATAGTAGCAGTGATAGAAAAGACAGAGTAAGGAAACAGAATGCCTGTGGGCCAAAAGCTTTGACCGGTAGGTTTGTGGTTTAATGATAGTCAGCTACGTGGCTCTTCTCTGGAGGCGGTCCTGCTGTCCCAGATGTGCGTTTAGTACTCCATTGTGGATCTGAGTTATGTCTTGCAGAATGTTAGCAACTATTGGGAACTGAAATATTTTCTGGACTTGAAGAGAAAGACTAGGTTTGGTGATATTATCTTTGCTACGCTAAAGATACGCTTTCGACAGGGAAGAATTTTCGTGATGCTGAAATATAACATTTAGAGTGACCATGAGGGCTCGTATGGATGGGTGGTGTAGTGCGGCGTTGTTTTCTTGACATGAGTGGTGCTTCTCAAGTATCTATGGAATAAATGCAAGTTTGATGTGTGGTGTCTGTGTTGCGTTTGGATAATGCAAAGTTGGGGAAGATGAGAGAGGAATGAAGGATCCTGTCATCTTCATAAGAGTGGCATTGTTAGATGTTCCGTTCTTGTATTGTTATTGCTGGAAACAAAGATTTAAAGAACGTTATTCTCACATGATTATAGTACCTGTTCGATGAAATTAGTGGTTTTAAGGTACCCACCGGACGACCAATTTAGATGGCGAGCAATCTAATCCCGCTTGACGAAATCTTAATTTCTTCAATATTCTTGTTTTTGGAGTGTCGCATGTATAGATGTGCTATTTTTTAATAACATAGTTATTGCAGGGAGATTTTTTTTTCTAAGTCCGTCGCTTGTCAATAAAAAAAAAAGAAGTAAGCAACGTGTCGCTCCTCACACACGTGTCATAGACCCGCCATCATTGCATTAGATTGTCCTAATACTACCTAATGGATCTGGGATTATATTTTAATACCTCTCCATAGCAACAATTTTCAGAATTACTTTGTGTATGTATATACATATATGTGATTCTATTTTGGGGGCGGGCGCACTTTTGTGGTGTGTGTGTGTGTGTGTGTGTGAGAGAGAGAGAGAGAGAGAGAGAGAGAGAGAGAGAGAGAGAGAAAGAGAGAGAAACAAAGAGACAGAGAGGGAGAGAGAGAGGGAGAGAGAGAGAGAGAGAGAGAGAGAGAGAAAGAGAAAGTTTGTGAGAACGCATGTTTCGTGTATGTGTGTGGTGTGGTATGTGTGTGTGTTCTATATTTGTATGCGCATGTATCATGTGTTGTGAGTATGTGTGAAAATACGCGTATTTGTGAGTGATTTGTTTGTTGTGTGTACATGTATGTAAGTCAATGTGCGTGTTTATATGTATGTGGTGTATTTGTGATGTTTCTCTATGTACGTACGTATGTATGTATGTATGTATGTATTTTTATGAAATGTATGAGAAATCAAAGCGCAATCATCAGCAAACACAAAGTCGCGTAGAAACTCTTGTTTGGCCTTTGATAGTAATAATAATAATAATAATAATAATAATAATAATAATAATAATAATAATAATAATAATAATAATCCAAACGTATGAAAACCTTTGCTAAAACCGTTACCCTGGATATTCTCACTTACAAGTGGCAAGAAAAATTTCTCAATGACAAACACCCAAAGAGAGCTAATAATGCTGTTGTTAACAAAGCCCTTACACATCAATGGTCAACGTCTTCTGGCGTAAAATCAGAGACAAAAGGGTTTATCATAGCAGCCCAGGATCAATGCCTACTTAGAAGAAGTTACCAGGCCAACATCTTGAGGAACGGCTGTAGCCCAACATGTCGTGTATGTAAACAACAAGCAGAAACCATTGATCATATTGTCTCTATGTGTAGCCTTCTTGTACCTGGAGTATTTCAACAGGCATGATGAAGTAGCACAGTATATTCACTGGGTAATCTGCAAGGACCTTAACCTACCCCGTGATAAAAGCTGGTGGGAACACAAACCACTTCCAGTGCTTGAAAATGATCATATCTCATTTCTTCGGAACTTTACTATTCAAACTAACAGAAAGATAGATAGAAATGGGCCAGACACTATACTGAAGGGTTTCAGACAAAAATCGTACCTCCTGATCGATATGACTATCCCAATTGACATAAATGTATATATGAAGACCTACCAAAAACTGAGCAAATATAAAGATCTTAAAATAGAAATTGGTAAAATGTAGAACCTGAAAACTAGAACAATACCTGTTGTCATAGGCGCCCAAGGCATGATAACAAAATGGATTGATTGTTTCCTATCTCAGATACCAGGAAATCCCAAAATGGAAGAAATTAAAGGAATAGTGCTCATGACAACTGCTCATATCCTAAGAAAAATATTGTCAATGTAATTCCCAAAACATTTTAATCTGTGAACATTATCAAAAGTACTTTTAAACGTACATAGTAGCAAACAACCTTTACTGTCATCTTAAAAAGTCACTATCATCTTATCATCAAATTACTTTTAAAACAAATTTCTAATTTTCTTGTGTTTTGACAGACACTCTCTAGAACAATACACTGTGCAAAACCAAAAATATGGTACCCTAGTCATAATACCAACTTGAACTGTTAACTCGTTATCTCTTGAGGTCTCTGGGTGAGACTTCGAGTCAACTTGTACAAATAAAAAGCAAATGACAACAACAACAACAACAACAACAACAACAACAACAATAATAATAATAATAATAATAATAATAATAATAATAACCGTTTCTTTGTTGCTCACAAGGACCGAACACAAAACAAATAGGGACAATACAAAACTTAGGACACGGGTTTAACACAAAGTCGAAAGGCAAATTCGAATTCAGCGGAGTTTGAACTCAGAACGTAAAGGTGGATGGAGAGGAGGAGGTGGAGGAGGAGGAGGAAGAAGAAGAAGAAGAAGAAGAAGAAGAAGAAGAAGAAGAAGAAGAAGAAGAAGAAAGCAATCACGTTCAAAAGAGGTGTAAGGGGACATCGAAGACGGATCGGTGCCACCGTTGATTGCAGCGATGAAGCTTCTGAATCCGGGTTCGAAACCGATCGCTTACAGCACAACTTCCAGGTAACCATGGCCGATGCACTTCAACGTTTATGACTGATGATAATTATTATTATTTATGAAGGTTGTCGTAACTTTTCACGAAGGTAAATGCGCAATAGGAGCGTGATGCGATAAGTAATAAAATATAGATTGATTTTGTTCATTGAAGTGAACAATATTTCGACATTACATCTTCGGGTTCAAAATGATAATACACAGAATGAAAATTCACAAAAATACAGAAATTCAAAAATTCAACTGGAATATCCTGCGTTCCTTTCTAGACATCGACGTCATCAAAAAGGTTAAAAAAATTAAAAAAAGACGCGAAGTTTTGTGTAATATGATGGCATTGTCATTCTGTTCATTCCTTAAGAGCATGACGTTAGTAACTCACAAATATATTTATCTGTTTTGAGAACTGAAAATGCATTGACGTCCGATTATTTTCTGAGAAGGTGTTACTTTTATGCGTTACTGAAATTCTCAGTTGCTTGGCTTCTGGCTTCTTGGGTTCATGCTCTTGCTTGATGGGGTTGGGGCCATTCCAAGATAGAGGTTCCAGAGGTGTCATCACGCGTAGAGCCGACCAGGTCCACCAGTGCTCTCCATCGCTCGCGGTCTCGTGCCAGCCCTTCTGCATCCTTCAAGGTGACGTCGAGACCCTGGAGATCTTTCCCAATCATATCCAGCCATAAGATGTGAGGTCTGCCACGAGGCCTCTCCCAACTCGCAGTTGCTACGTCGAATGAGAGTAAAGCCCTGGTAGGATGACCTAATGGGAGACGGAGGACATGTCCATACCAGCGCATGCTACGGATTGCTACGAGGCGAGAAGCTGTGGGTTGATGCGTGCGCGTACAGGGTTCTTTGTTAGAAACATGATGGTACCATATGATGTTCTCTACAGTTCTCAGAGTTATGCTCTCGAAGCCATCGATTTTCTTTGTCAGGGTCTTCGAGAGGGGCCACGTTTCTGCTCCCTAGAGGAGAACGGAGAGGACCGATGTGTTGTAGATGCGGAACTTCGTCTTCCAGAAGATAAAGCAGTGGCGCCAAAGGGGTTTTCATAGGGAGTACATGGTCCCAGTAGCCAGACCATATCTGCGGTTGATCTCCGGTGTCAGGACTCCATTATTGGTGACATCTTAACATTATTCAATTAATTTATGAAGGCAACATGACAGAAAGTAAGAAAAGAGTAATTTAAAACTAATAAATTCATTATAGTAAATGAGCAGTCTTTTTTTTGTCTCACTTGTATTTGAGGTTGATTGTCATTGTTCTATATTTTATGTTTAAAGTTATTTTCCTTCTTTGTTTCTCTCTTATACCATCGAGGACATTTTGGGGTGATATAATTTGAATCTGAATCCTGCTGGCTCATTTTACTAATTTATTATAATTAAACATCAGTTAATTACCAGACAAATAGGTTAATCGCAATTAAGTCTCTCTAGATTTTAATACAGTTTCTAATTTACATGCATACATACATACATACATATATGAAGGTAGGCATACATACATATAAAGATGCGTGTATACATATACACATAACTATATATGTATGCATACGTACATATATATGTATGTATGTCAATATATATATATATATATATATATATATATA
>NC_068991.1:27964186-27964797 GCF_001194135.2 Octopus bimaculoides
AGAGAGAGAGAGAGAGAGAGAGAGAAACAACCTGTTTTAAAATTCTCAGCGCGAGATATACAGTAACAGTACCGAAGAGTAAAGTTTAGTTGCCGACAGAATGTGGCGGTCCTATAAAGGATGGTGTTACTGTTGTTTAAGCCTCAGGAAAACATCAACTATATATGCGTTTCTGGATTAAAGAGATGTAAAAATATCATATTTTACTCACTTATTTCCGTCTTCAGTATAGTATTGCAATTATAAATTCGAGAGCACTTTTTACATCTCTTTCATCCAGAAACGCGTATATAGTTGATCAAAGCCGGGTGGATTCGTTATTTTTTTCTCTCTGCCAGCATGAGTTGGGAGTATTGCTATCTGGGAGATATATTATGGTGGTGGAATAGTATTTAACTGCTATTTCTAAATTTCGGTATGTGGTGAATCAATTTTGCTGAACCCTAATTATAATTATGCTCATAATTATAAATTTTTTGTGTAAGTTTACCGATAATGGTTTTTTTAACATACTGAACTACTTGGTAAAATTATCAATTATTTATTTTATCCTGTATCAGTATTTATGTATATATATATATATATATATATATATATATATATATATATAT
>NC_068991.1:27964927-27969927 GCF_001194135.2 Octopus bimaculoides
TGTGTGTGTGTGTATGTATGTATGTATGTATGTATACACAATTGGTAGATTATTTCAATGGGAATAATGAAATGTGAAGACTTTGACACAAATATAAAGTGATAGAAATTAAAGAAACGTAATTACAGATCAAGTTTCTTCCTTATGCGTAATTGCTTCAATAAAATAGCACAAGTGCTCTCAGTAATTAGAACTTTATTACAACCCACATTCTCTCATTTAAAATAAACTATTACGGTGGGTTTTCTTTGAATTCTTTATAACTGAAGACAAGCAGTTTAATCTTAATTTTATCTAGAGTTGAACAGTAGTTATACTCCGATATTTTGGCTAATACGTGGAGATTGCCTTTCGTCCCTCTGGGGTTGATAAAATAAAGTACTAGTCAAGTATAGAGGTCGATGGTATCGACTAAAGTTTTCCAATTAAAAGTGCTGGCCTTGTGCCTAAAGCAGAATCTATTAATTCACCAATATACGAAATAAACAAACATTATACAAAGAAAAAAAAACAAATAAACTATATTACAGTTGGTTTTGTAGATGTTGTTTTTATTCAACACTTGGTAACACCACAAACCTATGATTAAAGTTGTTCCAAGTTTGACCATCTCTCTATTATTTAAAAGAGTCCTTGTATTTTTACGGTGATACAGATTTTTAAGAGGATTTAGCTGCTATATCAGTATTATGATAATATTACAAGATAGCTCCAGCTTGGACAGAAATGATTAGTTACATTGATAATAAGACTACTATCGTTCGCTAAAATGATCCTGCAGGCAGTTCGTGAACGGCAGGAATGAAAAAGCCACGGGTGCAATAATTTGTAGTTTTTACTTGGATTCAAATCTTAGGTGATTTAGCCTTTCGTCTTTCTGGAAAAAAATAAAACAAAGTAGATGGTATGTCAAATATATTTTCAGCAGTTCTGCGATGGCAAAGACATCAGTTTATAATCGTCTAAATCTAGGGATTTGGAGGATTGATATGTGATATTTTCTGGTACTTGATCATGTCATCTTGCCCGCTAATATTGTAACATTGTTTTCATTATGAAAGGGGTCATCAGACAGACTATTTCCTCGATATGTATGCATGTATGACCACCTCTGTCCGGCATTCACCATGATTGATCGCTAGCCACTAAACCTAATTTCTGTGTTCTTTTCTGTTGAAGAACGTAAAAAATTTTCTCACTTCCTGAGCGTTAAACTAATACATCTGTTTGTTGTTTCCACACCCGTCTTCGTCTTTTATTTTGCATTTTCTTTTGTAAATTCCAACTATGTATGTATATATGTACGTATGTCTGTACACATACCTACACGCACATGTATGCATGTATGTATGTATGTATGTATGTATGTATGTATGTATGTATGTACACATACATACATGTACTCACATTCATACATGAATATATACGTATATATAAATATATGAAACATATATATGTGTGTGTGTGTGTGTGTATGTATGTGTGTGTGTGTGTGTGTGTGTGTGTGTGTGTGTGTGTATGTAAAACACACTCTCTCTCTCTCTCTCTCTCAAACACGCACACACATAGATTATATTATATTGTTATCGTATGAGATTGGTGGTTTCGTTGTAGAGCATACATGTTGACAAAGGAATATAAATGACAGTATTATGTTTATTAATCAGTTATGGTCGTTTCGATAATTGGTGAAATTCAGACAAGAGATAACATTCTAGGTTATTCAAATAAAAAAGATTTATGCAAAATTTTAACATTACATCTCACAACTATCCCAAGTATCTCTGAAACTATTCAGATACATACGCATACACACACACACATACATACATACATACATACATACATACAAGTAAATTTCCAAAAATGGATATGAGGGATATTAAATTCTGACGGGTACCGTATTCACTCTAACTGGTTAACTATGCTGGCTAACCTCAGTGTATGTAGATTAAACTCCATTTAGTTAAATTTACTATACTTGGTTAATTCTGACTTGGTAAATCTAGGTGTCCTTATAAAGACTGCATAGTGTCAGTAGAGAAGAAATAGTAAATTAAAATATCTGGAGAATAGAGATTTACATATCTATGTTTTATTATACAGTTAACTTCATCTTAGCTTATCAATACCAACACATGTTTCTGTTGCAAACCACTGCACACTGTGAAGTTTGCATCTTAGTGTGTATTTTGATGTTAAATTACTCGTGCAGCTACATCGGGGCAAATTTTAACTGTATTTAAGATATCACGTGGACTGAGTATTTGCCCTGATGACGCTGCACTAGTAGTTTAGCATCAAAATGCACACTAGCATGCAAACTTTACAGTGTGCACTGGCTTGCAGTAGGAACATGTGTTGGTATTGATAAAAAAAAAGATGTTATTAACTGTATATTGTAACATGGTTATGTAAATCTCTATTCTCCTGATATTTGAATTTACTATATATATTAAATTCAAATTACGATGAACGTAAACAAACAAAGTTTGCTTTTAAAAGCGTCGAGATGTCTTTAAAAGTTACAGAACTGATTTTAAATTCTCAAACGCAGGATAATGCTAATAATATAGCCTGAACTGGATAAGCTACCCCTATTTTGCAGAAAAAAGTGTAGGCGGCCATGGTCGCCTACACTTTTTTTCTGCAAAATAGGGGTAGCTTATCCTGTTCAGGTTATACTATATATATATATATATATATATATATATATATATATATATATATATATAGCTCGGTCCGGGCTGCGTGTTGTGTTCTTTCTTGAGCAAGACACTTTATTTCACGTTGCTCCAGTTCACTCAGCTGTAGAAATGAGTTGCGACATCACTGGTGCCAAGCTGTATTAGCCTTTGCCTTTCCTTTGGAGAACATCAGTGGTGTGGAGAGGGGAGGTTGATATGCATGGGTGACTACTGTCCTTCCATAAACAACCTTGCCCGGATTTGCGCCTCGGATAGTAACTCTCTAGGTGTGATCCCATGGTCATTCATGACCGAAGGAAGTTTCCTCCTCATATATATATATATTTAATTATATTTATTTATTTTCTCCTAGTAATAAATAACTCGGATAAAATAAATTGGTTAATAGATACCAGGGTAGCAAAGATCACAAAATAATTGTGGTGTAACTCCTGTTTAACATCGCCGATTCCTATGGATCGCATAAATTGTAATTCTTCGAAACATATGTCGGAATAAAAGTATGCAGTTATAATATGCGTTTACTCCATTCTTTAAATTTATATATATATATATACAGCAGTATCCGGATGCAAAAGATTAACCAAAACTGGAAAGTAGTGTCCTCTATGTAATGTTTCTGTACAATAACTACCATACAGCACTCTTTTACTCTTTTACTTGTTTCAGTCATTTGACTGCAGTCATGTTGGAGCACCGCCTTTAGTAGAGCAAATCAACCCCAGTACTTATTCTTTGTAAGCCTAGTACTTATTCTATCGGTCTCTTTTGCCGAACCGCTAAGTTATGGGGACGTAAACACACCAGCATCGGTTGTCAAGCGATGTTGGGGGCACAAACACAGACACACAAACACACACATATACATATATATACGTATATACGACGGGCTTCTTTCAGTTTCCGTCTACCAAATCCATTCACAAGGCTTTGGTCGGCTCGAGGCTATAGTAGAAGACACTTGCTTAAGGTGCCACGCAATGGGACTGAACCCGGAACCATGTGGTTCGTAAGCAAGCTACTTACCACACAGCCACTCCTATATGCACTGTTTTGAGATATTGACAGAAAGTAGTCACCTGATGGCTGTGACTCAAGTGCAAAAATGTCATTGTTTGGCTGTAATTGGTTATAACTGAGTAGGAATGTGAATGAGAACCGTCATGTAGTTGTCATAGCAACAAGTCTCCTTCTTGCATGAGATTGAACGATGGCAATTTTTAGAGCACGTGAAATGTGATGCCTACGTAAAGTGGTTTGGGGAGAAATAATTAGTAGGCGGAAAAGAAAACAAACACCATCACCACCACCATCACCATAACAACAACGACAACAACAACAATAACAATAATAATAATTCTTTCTGCTATAGGCACAAGGCCTGAAAATTTGGAGTGGAGATTAGTCGATTGCATCGAACCCAGTATATAACTGGTACTTATTTTATCGCCATCGAAAGGACGAAAGCCAAAGTCGACCTCAGCGTAAATTGAACTCGGAATGTAAAGACGTACGAAATGCCACTAAACATTTTGCCCGGCGTGCTAACGCTTCAGCCAGCTCGCGTATTTATTATTATTACTGAAGACGTCACACAGAATTCAATATTGTGATGTTGTTGATTGAAGATATTGTGTCTACAGGTGGTTTATACTGTTTGTCAAGTCACAACAAGGACCTCAGACAGACAGTACTTTACGTAATATGCGTGCAGTTCCAAGTAAAGCCAAATTTTGTAATAATACACTTCGATTGTAGGATATTTCTAAAGTTTCCAGATGTTTCTTCAGATTGGGTGGTATTGAACCCAATACTCTGATGACAATAGGAACAACCTATATGTTTGACTGTCGTAGCTTCCACATCTCAGCGATCTCAATTCTCAGGTCTCCTTATTTATCAATCTTTTCCTCTTTCTTTCATGATGATATGTTGATCTCCTGGCATTGCCACGTCAATTATTAGGCACTCATGTTTGTCCCTCCTAAAGATTATTATATCCGATCTTCTGTGCTCTAACACCTCGTCTGTCTGGAAGTCACGGAATATCTTTGCCTTCTCCTTTTCGTCCATTACCATTTCCGGGGTATGTTGGTACCAAGCACCCGCTACCTGTATCCATTCTTCCGGCAGTGAAGTTTTTGGGTTATCTTGTCGTGTCTGCGCTTCTACTCTTCCTGTATAAGACTTTTCCAAACACGTACAATGTGAATCACGCTTTCTACCCTCTCCCCACTCATTCTACAGAGATTCGTTGCACTCGTGTGGAATATATCCTTTTTCATTGTGTTG
>NC_068991.1:27974927-27992272 GCF_001194135.2 Octopus bimaculoides
CCTCCCCCCTCACCAGTCCTTTTGCTTACAGTGGAAATATAGAGTAAAAATAATAGAGGAAACAAAGATTACTAATAAGTATTTTGTTTGTTTGCTTGTTTTTGAAAATCAAAATTGCTTTATATGAGTTTTTCATGAAATCTGTGGGGCGATACATGTCATCTTTAGGCCACATGCCATTCTTCAAATAGATAAACTATTTGGAGCTAACGTAAGTGGTGAAAACTTTCGACGTAGGTACTATTCAGGTATCAACCTATTCACCTCAGCAATCCTCAGTAATCCTTTAGTATTCCGGAGACTCTCCATAAGTTCACTCAACCTGCTAGAAATAACGGCTAAAAATCGATCAAATTATATCCTACAATTCTTGGTGGTACTCACATTACCATGTCTAAGGAAAAACAAGATTTGTTTGAAGACGGTTTACTTGAAATTAAAGCAATTACAAACAATAGGTTAGGGGCTGGCAAAGAAAGGTCACGCTGTGTTGACTTTGTCTTGTTACACCACACGAAGTGCCACGGATGACCCGACAATACATTGAGGGCTATAAAAAGAGGCTCTTACGGAAAATATATTCTAAAATTATCAGGGATTCTTTTTATCTTTTATTGTTTAATTTTTTACTCGGTCCATGTTGGAGCACCGCCTTGAAGAATTTTAGTCGAACTTATTGATCCCAGTACTTATATTTCATAAAGCCTGATACTTATTCTATAGGTATCTTTTGCCGAACCACTAAGTTACGGGAACATAAGCATACCAACACCGGTTGTCAAGCGGTGGTGGGAAACAAATACAAGCACATATAGACAGACAGACACACACACGCACATATATATTGGGTATCCCATAAATAAGGCGGTTTTTTATACTTGTTTTATTTTTCAAAATTAAGATAAACGAAGTTCTTTTTTAATCTAAAATATACTCTCCTTCATTTTCTACAATGCTCTTCCATCTATCTGGTAGACTTGCAAGGCCTCTCTTCCAAAATTCATTTGTCCGTGATGAAAAATGCTTCTCCAGTACTGTTTTGACCTTGTCTACAGAATTCATATTTTTTCCGTCCAAATGATTTTGAAGACTGCAGAATAAATGATAATCAGATGAGGTAATGTCCGGTGAATATGGTGGGTGGCGCATCGTTTCCCATTCAAACTGCTCCAGCCTTTGGAATGTCATCCTCACTGTATGCGGCGGAGCATTATCCTGATGGAAGAACACCTTTAGTCTTGAAAGCAAAGATGGACGTTTTTTTTCTAGCGCTGACTTAAGCCGCTCAAGCTGCTCGCAGTATATCTCCTTTGTTATCGTTTGGTTTGGGTTTAAAAATTCAAATTGGACTAAACTTTTCATATCCCACCAAACAGATAACAGCACCTTACGTGGGTGAAGACCTTCTTTAACCTGGATTGCCGGTGTTTCTCCTTTCCCTACCTACTGTCTTCAGTGTTTGACATTTTTATAGAGAATCCTTTTCTCATCACCGGTCACTATTCGGTCCAAAACAGGTTCATTCGTGAGATGTGACAGCAAAGAAGAGCACACATTTACTCTTTGCGCGTGATTAGACTCGGAAAGTTTGTGAGGAACCTATTTACCCAATTTGATAACTTTTTCGATGGCACGCAGGTGTCGATGAATGATTGAATGACCAAATCCAAGCTTCTCTGCTAGTTCCTCAATAGTTACGATGGGATTTTGCTCCACCAGCTTTTGCACGACGTCCTCGTTGAGCTCTATAGATATTCCAGGACGAGGACCGTCTTCTAGGCTCGGAATTTCTGGAACTACTGTTGACACTGGCTTACACTTATGGTCCAATCCCCATATACTGCATAAATATTCCTCGCACTTTCCGTTGCGTTGTTGCCTTTATTGAACTCATAAAGCAAAATATGCCGAATATGCTCCTTTGCCACTTCCACTATAGCTTTGAAAAAATAACTGTTAAAATAGAACTACACTCTTCAAAACTTGCATTAAGAATAAGTAGAAGGTAAAATTGCTATCTGCTTATATAGCAAACTGACGCAGGTAGTTTATCCATTCCCCCTCCGCCTTTTAGTTCATGCAATTGAAAACGCCGCATTATTTATGAGATGACCCAACGCACACACACACACACACACACACACACACATATATATATATGACAGGCTTCTTTCCGTTTCCGTCTACCAAATCCACTCACAAGGCTTTTGTCGGCCCGAGAAAATAGCAGAAGACACCTGCCCAAGGTGCCTCACAGTGGGATTAAACCCGAAACCTTGTGGTTAGGAAACAAACTTCTGACTACACGGTCACGTCTGCAGCTTGACAAACATGATATTGATGTTTGGCACCATTTTGGTAAGTCATGGCTATCTGAGAAGTGCATAAAATTCGTCCTGGTCAGTGTCGCTCGGCCACTGTTCAGTTAACACAGCCTCTCAACTGTAAATGATTTATTTCTGTTAATATTTATTATTAGAACATACTGTTTTTTTTCTGTAGGCAGTGGGATACTGTATAAATGACTTGTTTTCTTCAGCTCATATTTATCTATGCATAAAGCAACGTCCATAATATCAGTGAGGAGTTTCACGAAGAAAAAGGACGTTAAAGAGTACGCCAACGGAAAATTTGTCAAAATTCCATCCTCATGGAGTAAACGAATTGCACCGTGGTTCAGTTTCAGCATAGGAAGCACAGCGTATTGGACTTTAATGTTTTCACCGTAATGTAGAGATTGTGTGATATGAGGGTAGAAAGGAAAGATGGAGGGAGAGAGAGAGAGAGAGAGAGAGAGAGAGAGAGAGAGAGAGAGAGAGAGAGAGAGAGAGAGAGAGAGAGAGAGAGAGAGAGAGAGAGTGAGAGAGAGAGAGAGAGAGAGAGAGTAGGACAGACAGACAGACAAACACACAGAAATAGAGAGGGAGGTATAATGAAGACAATAACAGAAACGATAGAAAACGTCTATTGTGGAGGACTATGTGAGACGGTATCAGTATAAACTTGCAATAAAAATTATGACTTTTCTAAAACATTATTCCAACAACGCCACAAATATGATGTTTCCGTTTCAATTTATCTCGGAAGATCTAAGTTCTAATGAAGTCAAGCCTATAAATGAAATTAGTATTAGTATAGTACTATCGTGTCATCGGATATTTGTAGTTTTGTATTTGCATGTGAAAATTCCTACTATATGCATTGTGCGTCTTTCTTAATTGTCTTCCTGAAGCTTGTTTTAATACAAAACCGACATTTGGTTTATAAAAAAAGCAAAACAGATACAGTAGCATCATGTGTTAGCATTATGTTAAAATAACTTACTATTACCATAAACCTATTAGCATTATCTCAACATGAATTTTTCAAGAAATAAACATATATCACATCTATTTTATATAATTCCGTATTTTTTCTTCTTTTTTTTTTTTTTTTGCTTATTTTAAACAAGTTATTGTGACACTTTAGTTTTAAAATGTTACTGTTTTCTAATTAAAGGACTGCCCTAAAATATACGGTGGAATAAAGGGTCATAGTGCTTGCGTTGAAAAATCTTCAGAAGTGCTCAACTCTGGTAAGATACACTTTTTGCTCCTTTCATTCAGTTTCATTTTGAGGTTGGCAGGTACAACAGCAGCAACAACAACATAGTGAATTACTATCAGTTCCAATCGTTACAATTTGCCGGTAAAATATTTTGTAATGTTTGTGCTCGGATTCGTATTGTGAAATTTGTTGGCGACTAACATAGATATATCTATTAATAAAATGTTAGTCTTTCACAGGAATCTTTCCTAAACGGATTATTACCTCTATGGCAACAACATCAAATGAACCATGTAGACTTAAGTGTTTTGTCTAGTGTTACAACAAAACCGAATATGCGGTCATGATTTGCAACGTCATACATACATAGAGAGTCCTTTGTCAATTATAAGAAAACTCATTTGTTACCTGTCTGTCTGTTACGTGGCTTTAATAGTAGAAAACAATTAGTTAGGAAATGACTATAAACAATTACTCCTTCACATAATCCAGTTCATTGTTTTGGTGCTATTTGTTTTCTATGTTTCACTGAAATGTGATTTTAGAGAACTGTCGTTGTAAGTCCGTAGATAGCAAATGAAATTCTCTCCATACTTAGTTTATTTTTCATCAGGATGTTATGGCTGCACTGCATTATCAGTTAACATATATTGACAACGCTTGAACGTTACTCTGATAGTATTTAAATAACTACAAAAAAGCCTTGGTAAATAATAATAATAGGCTTACACAACATATTGGTTTCGAATTTTGACACAAGGCCAGCAGTATCAGGGGGAGGGGATAAGTCAATTACATCGACCTCAGTGCTCAACTGGTACTTATTTTATCCACCAGGAAAGAATGAAACGCAAAGTCGACCCTGGCGGCATTTGAACCTAGACCGTAAAGACGGACGAAATGCCGTTAAGCATTTTGCCCGACGTGTTAACGATTCTGCCAGCTCGCCGCTTTAGGCATATACAAAATATTAATTGAATGAGGTGTTACAATTATTAAGTTCGATATGAAGTTACTTTCGAGCTTCGTACATTTAGTGCCAGATCATAAACGAGAATATCACACTCCTCGGATATTGTTCAAAGCACATGTATAGAAGTTGAATTGCCTTTCATTTATACACAAGAGTGGAATTAGACTCATGCAACACAAAGTAACGAAATATTCATTCAGAATACACTGTTCTTCTATATATAATTATATAATGCACTTGGTAAAACCAAATGTCTTTACTAGGGAATTAGGGTACGTGTGCGCAGTATTGTCTCCTCCTTCAATCAAAATGCCGTTATCCTATCGACTCGGTTTTCGGTTATTTACTACCATCGTGGTGGACTATTGTATGCGCTTGCGTTGGAGAAACACCCAGGACTCTGGCTTTACTGTAGTGCCGGTTCAGAGCAGGAGGGTCAAGGCTAAAAAGATATCAGATGCCGAATTTGCTGGCATAGTTCTGGTGGCAAACATAGTGAGGGAAGTAGAGGAGTTGATGCAAGAGATTGAGACTGTGTCGATGAGTGTGGGGCTGAAAATGAATGAAATTAAGACGAAGTATCTGGTAGAGAATATTAAGAAGCCAGACAAGATTATGAAAGTAGGCGGAAAGCCACTAGAGTTGGTTGAAGACTTCCTGTATCTGGGAGCAAAGATTGGGAACACAGAGGGTGATATAGTTGAGAAGTGTAAAGCTTTGGCGGCATGCCACAGTTTGAGATCTGTATGGAAGCCATACCTTCGTAAAGGGCTGAAGATGCGTCTCTTCGTTGCTACAGTGGAGTCTGTGCTGCTGTACGGGTCTGAGACTTGGACACTGACCAAGAAACTTGCTCAAATGGTGGATGGGTGCTACACGAGAATGCTGAGGATGGTTCTGAACATTAATCAGTATACACTAATGGTGAAGAACTCAGAGCTGTACGAGAGCCTCCCACTAGTTAGCTCGAAAATAACACAGAGAACACTGAGGTTAGCTGGACATGCTCACCGTCATTCTGAGTTGATACTGCACTCAGTGCTCCTGTGGGAGCCCTTACACGGACACATTTAAAGAGGGAGACCGAGGATGAAATATGTTGATGCTCTAAGGACAGACACTGGTCTCTGGGAGACACATGGCAGAGATGATGAAGGAGAGAAACCGCTGTAGAGAACTCGTCCATGGATCTTGGTAATTTTACCCACCCTGGACAGATAGACATATACTTATATAGTATATATGTATGTATGTTTATATATACACCCATACATTCTCACAAATGCACGCTGACACACACGAAAAATGCATTGACGTTGTCTTTCATATAGTTAACATAGTGAGCTAGCAGAACCATTAGTACAGCGGACAGAATACTTAGCGGTCTTTCGTCCGTCCTTACGTTCAGAGTTCAAGTTCCACCGAGGTTGACTTTGCCTTTCATCGTTCACAGGTCGATGAAATAAGTACCGGTCAAGTATTGGGGTCGAGCTAATCGACTTCCCCTCCCCTCAAAAATTGCTGGGCTTGAGGCAAAATTTAAAACCAAAATTTAAAACCGTTATTTCTACATAAAGTAATAAATAAAATGATGAAATGTAAGCATTCCTGATTGAGTTGCTAATTCTGATGTCGGAAATAATAGCAACATATGCATGTGAGGGGATGAAAATTCGTGTCTCTATACGCTAAGAGCTTCAATGAATGTTTCCTTTTTTTTATTCAAGGAGTGAGCGAAAGTGATAAAGAGAAAATTCTTAAACTGCACAACTATTATCGAGAAAATGTCGATCCTCCTGCTTGTAATATGATAAAACAGGTAAGTTGTGCTAACTTTAATTTATTCGCGCGTGCAATTAGGACACGTTAAATAATTATTATTTTACAAAGACCTTTGTGACCGCTCTTCTCCATAAGATTATCAGCCTTCGGGTTTGTTTACAAATTTATATATATACTAGACAGTAAATATCTATACAATAAATTTGACTGAAATTGAAGGGCGGGTTATATGGGTGAAAGGGATGCGTACAGAGCCATGAAAACAGTGATGTCGTGTTCGATCCTCACTGGTTCGGCCCATCATTTTCCAGTCATTTGTTTATATTGTGTCGCTCTTATTAGAGTCTATACTATAATAATTTATAATTGTATAATAATATATCATTATTATAAATATAATAATTCATATATACTATATCTATATAGATAGATATACTATAGATAGATATGCATGCATACATATATGCATTATACGTACGTACGTACATACATACATACACATTTAGATTGACAAACGAGAAATTGAGCCCTCACTACATATGACAGAGTTTAGTATATTTGTATAAAATACATTATTCAAAATAAAATTACTTGAATTTTTGTTCAATGCGTACGTCCAAATATCATTACGTGAACAAAGGCATTCTGTGAAATTCTGAGAGAGTGGCTTAGCGTAAGTTCTGGGCGTCATGTCTTGTAGCCGAAATGGCTGCCTTAAACGTAATATACCTTCAACTACAACAAATACACGTACCTAAAATGGCCGCTTTGTGTGGTCCGAACGTCCTACGCTACGCTACAGTGTGAACAGCTAAGAAATTAAACCTCAACTTATTTTAGATGTATATACTAGGTATTCTCTTATTCTTTTGTTAAGGAGCTGTAACAAATGAACAAATAAACGTGTGTGTGCATACATGCATGTTCATATGTATATTCAATTCAATTTCTATCATTTCAGTACTGGGATGATGACTTGGCATTTGTGGCACAGAAATGGGCCGATAATTGTGACTTTAATCACGACAAGGGAAAACAAAGGAGAATACCAGGTAAACATGTTTATTTTGCTACATTTCAATTCACTAACTAACATTTACAACCAAGATAAGCTGCCAACTGAACTGGATGTTGGAAGGACCATAACTGATACTGTCAAAAAAAAAAAAATCAAGAAGACGGATAAAGTTATCAGACAAAAAAGATCTAACAGCAGAACATTTCCTCACTGAAGATTTGGCCAGGCATTAAAAGTGTGCTACTAAAACTAATTGTGAATATCATAGGCAAGCACACAAGAAAATACCAAAATTGATTTGATGAAAATGATGGTCGGATCTGCATACTGATAGATGCAAGAAACAAAGCCCATCAAGACCTCATAAATTCTAGAATCACTCGCTTAAGAACTGAAACTTACAAGGATAACTGTGCAGCTCTGAAAAAAAAACACCATCAAACTGGTGGGAGCAAAAGGCAGAAGAACTGCAAACTAACTCAAATTTAAGCGACATGAACTGTTTTTAGAGACTGAAGAAAGTATGGGGATCTTAGAATCAACAGACCAACATAACTTCAGTCAATGGAAAGAGATTTCTGGTTGAATGCTCAGAAATTATCTGACTTTGGGTTGAGCACTTTAACATGCTGCTCAACGTCACCTCAGTCGTTTCTCAAAGTACAATTAGTAGGCTCCGGAATATCCCAACTGAATAGAAGAGGAACCTGACCACGCAGAATTTCACAGGACTCTAAATTCACAGGACTCTAAAGATGTTAAAACGCCTGGAGTAAATCACTTCTCTGGAGAGTTATCAAAACATGCTGGTGAATGAATAAAACACCATCTCCAGAAATTAAAGACTAAAATATGATTAAAAAAAAAGATGAGATCCTGCAAGAGTGGAAGGATGGTAATCTAGTCACCGTTTTTATGAAACGAGATAGGATTAGCTATGGGAGGAATTTTTCTACTTTCAGTTACAAGAAAGGTGTTTGCTAGAATGCTCCTGAAAAGACTTAACATCTACATTAACTTAGAAATCCTCCCTGAAACTCAATGAGGATTCAGAGGTGGATGAAGTACTATTGGAATTATTTTTACAATTTTCCAAATTCAAGAGAAATGCATGGAACAGAATATGCCAAAGTATGACACAGTGAACAGACAGGAATTATGGCAGGTCTTGAGTCATTATAGGTTATCTTGAGAAGTTCGTTAGGCTTCTGAAGGGTTTCTATTAGAGTATAAATGCTAGGTTAAGCATGAGCAAACAACTCTCTGACCCATACAAAATTACGTATTCACTCAGTTGTCATGAAATGGAAACGTACCAGTAATATATTGAAGTAAATTTATTAGATCACAATATATTTCGTTAGGATTGACAAAGCAAACTGTGGCTTCAGTTAAAGTAAAGTGTATTATTATTTTTTTTCTATTATTAGGAAAATTTTCTGTTGGACAGAACTTGGCACAGGGACACACCGATTGGGAAGCTGCAATTAAAGGGTGGCACAGTGAAGTGAAAGATTTCAAGTATGGTGTAAACACCCAAAATACGAATGCTGTCGGACATTACACTCAGGTAAGATAAATTATGTATGTATGTATGTATGTAAATATACATATGTGTTTGTAAATATGCATATATGTATGTGTATGCACATGAATATGTATGCATGTATGTATATATATATATATATATATATATATATATATATATATATATATATGTATAGAGAAAGAGAGAGGGGAGAGAGAGAGGGGGAGAGAGAGAGAGGGAGAGAGAGAGGGAGAGAGAGAGAGAGAAAGAGATAAACATACACATATCTACACACGTGCACACATTGTTATTTTATTCAGAAATTTTTTTAAAATACTAAATATTGTGATATTCTTTGGTTTTGTTTAACGAAACATAACAGTATACTCGCTGATTTGTGAAACTTTCTGCACTAATCATATTATATTATGAGGACTACTACTACTACTACTACTGCCGCTGCTGTTGCTGCTGCTGCTACTGCTACTACTACTACTACTACTACTACTACTACTACTACTACTACTACTACCAATTTTTTTCGCATTTTAAAATTTATTATCATTGTTGATGTTATTGTTAGTGTCAATATAGTATTTCGCCCGTCGCTACCTTCTGAGTTCAAATTCGTCTGAAGTCGACTTTACCTTTCATCCTTTCGGAGGTCGATAAATTAAGTAGCAGTTGTGTACTGGGGTCGATCTAATCGACTGGCCCCCTCTCCCACCAAATTTCAGGACTTGTGCCTATAGTAGAAAGGATTGTTAGCGTCAATATTATTGAGATGTTTACTAAGAAGTTTATCATAATATGATTTAAAAGTTGATATTTAGGTCAGAAACAATGATTAAAAGAATGTTTAAGTGCATCTTTCGGCTATCTATTTCTTCCATCACATAAAAATTTTCCAGTGGTGCCAGGGTCGGTACCGCCCACTTTGAGAAGCACTGGCCTATATCTTATCTAGTTGAAGGTCATTGAATTGACTGCAACTCACTAAACCAGTGCTTTACAAAATGGGTGGTAAACTCACTCAGGAAGTAGTGGAAAACTTTATCTGCGACTAACGACAAAGTAGGAAAGTGATAGATGCATCTAAACAGTTCTTTCAGTTTTTGTCTCCTAATTAAATATCAACTTTTTTAATGAATTTAATTATATTTTGTAAGGCTGCTTGCTAGCCACAGTCACAGCTTTTGGAACTTCTACTGTTTAACAACTATTGCTTTTTGCCTCTCAGTAGCATCATTATTGGGAAATGGGAAAGGAAAAAAAGAAGTCTGAAATATAGTAGCAGGATACTTAGCATATTTTAGATTAGCGGAAGCAATATATACCAGGTCATCAACAATATTTGTAATATTTTCTTTTCTATTTACCTTTTACCGTTATGATGTATCTAATATTGTCGCAATCTCTAAATTTACAGGTAGTTTGGGCAACTACAACAAGAATAGGCTGTGGCTATGCCAAATGTTCAAACATTAGGACGTTTTACGTATGCAATTATGGTCCAGCGTAAGTTGACTTCTATATTAATAAATGCTAATTTACTATTGTTAACTATAACTCTGATTAGCACGCTATTTAGCTGATTAATAAATAGATGGAGGTACCTATATATGTGTACCTTAGCACATGGCTGTTTATTTGCTTTATGACTATTTATTATTGTTTTCTCTTCTCTCGACTCCTAATCTATTAATGTTCTATGAAGTAAGGTAAATAAACATATTCCATGAATTTCCACTAGACAGTAATTATTTCCATATTTAATAAAATGACACTCTAATAAAATGTTTAAACCTTTAGCGTTCAGATTAATGTCAAATGATATTCTTATTTATTCTCATTGTTTCAAATTGATCATAGCTTTGAGATGTCAATACTGTGATTATTTTTTAAATGACATTGTAGGGTAGGTTTGAGAGGCTAGACTTGATTGGCTTGAGCATAAAACGGTAGAATATTTTGGCCGGATATGGCCAGTTTAAATGCTAAAGGGTCAATTAGTAAGTTACTGATTATGCCATGCTGATGATTTCCAAAATGAATGAAATAGTACTATGCATGATTACAAAAGATTGTAAAATTTCCAAATTAAGTAAAAACAAAAATTTAATATGTAGATTCTATGCATTTTTTTCCTTATAATTTAGTTCAAGATTTTAAACCCTACTTCGTATTATGGCGAAATGATTATCTCCTTTGTAATAGTGACCACATGTGCTTTATATTCTTTCCTTAAAAGCTTCAGTCACTTTTTTGCTGACTAGCCCCAATATATTCATATATATTACATTACAATGTATAAAATTGACATTTACTTTTTATGTTTAAAAAATATAGAAAAATAATATAGCTGATTTATAACTTACTCGGAGGATTTCACTGCATATGAAAAATATTGAGAAACTCTTGCTACAGACGTGGGAAGTAGTCATAAAACGTTCATGGTCCTTTTTCTTACATTCAAATTCGTTCTGCAACCACCAAACAATTCGTGGTTCGACTTGTGTCTCATCTAGATGGATCTAGATAAAATGATCATTATAAGATCGGGATCAGGCTACGTCATTGTTAAGGTTCGTGATATCAGTACTAAAGTCACGTGACACCAGCGCTAATTTTAAGACATGTGGCATCAGTGCTAATTTCAAGACAAATGGTATCAGTGTTAAAGTTAAGTGACGCTAAATCAATTAAAGTTATTTGATATCAGTGATTTTAAGTAAATAATTTAATATCTAATCTTGTTTCTTATAAAATTTCAGTATAAACCAGACGTCACGTCAAAAGAATATTTATAATTATATTAACTGATATTTCTTCCAGAGGTAATTTCGCAGGTAAAATTGGGGAACCATATCAAAAATGTAGCAAGAAGGCTAAACTGATTGGTGAGATTCTTATAAATAACTATTTTCATTATATATTTTCAGTGTGATAGATTGAGGTTGCGAGCTGTCAGAATCGTTAGCGTGCCGGAAAAAATGTTCAGCAGCATTTCATCCGTCTTTATTTTCTGAGTTCAAATTCCATAGAGGTCGTTTTCTCCTTTCATCATTTTGCGGTCGATAAAATAAGTACATAAGTACCAGTTGAGCACTGAGGTTGATGTAATCGACTTAGCTCGTCCCTAAAATTACTGGCTTTGCACTAAAATTTGAAACTATTAATTGTTGTAGATTGACAGAATCGTTAGTGTCGGACAAAATGCATTGCATTATTTATTTCGGCTCGGTACGTTCTAGGTTCAAATACCAACCGTGTTAACTTTTTCTGGAGTCGTTCAGTTCAACTAAATAAAAATATACGCCAGTCGGTAGGCTGTCGCAATTCTGGACGACATTCCGTGGAGTTTCTTTATTTTTGTCCTAGATAAAAATAACACCACTAATATAAGAAACACTTAATTATTATCCTCGTTATCATCATCATTTAACTATCGACTTCTATGACTGACATAACTTGGATGATTTGACAAAATCTAATGAGTTGTAAAGCTGTGTCATGTTCCAATATCTATATGTATTTTAGTGTGGTTTCTACAGCTTGATGCCAACTGATTTACTGAAAGTACTGGGTGCTTTTTCGTGTCAGCAGCACTACTGAAGACTGCTTTATAATTTGCAAGGTTAAGGGCCTAAAGTGGCCCCTATAATTGAAGGACAATAGTAAAGAGAGTAAGCGATAATTCTAGTTGAAGTGATAAGAGGATGGGTGTATGGCAGGGAAAGAGAGAAGGGATTAATATGGTGTTATTGAGAAAAAGACGGGAATAGAATTGAAAGATGGCAAAAACAAATTCGGTATTACTCCTTCATTACTGGTGGCGAATGGCAAAATATTTAGTTACATTCTTTTGTATTCTAAATTGCTTTTCAACCTTCAAAATCTGATAAAAATGTACTTACATTATATGAAGTCGAGCTAATGAGCTATACTTTTCCCCACTGATATATTACATGATTACTCCTTCATTAAACATTTTCTAATTAGGTATAGGTAATTGTGAATCGCTCTGAAGATATTCATGAGGTGAAGTAATTTAATGAGAGCTACAAATTAAGCTAATCGTCCATATTTATTTGCTTATTGAAGCCCATTAAGGTGGCGAGCTGGCAGAATCGTTAGCACGCCGGAAAAATGCTCAGAAGCATTTCGTTCATCTTTATGTTCTGAGTTCAAATTCCACCGAGGTCATTTTCACCTTTCATCCTTTTGCAGTCGATAAAATAAGCTCTAAAAGCTTTTAAAACCATAGACCATAGGGCTAAAGCAGCAAGAGAAAACTCTACCTGAAAAGAGAGGATGGTCACGACAAGAATACTCTTCAGAGAACACAGGTATTAAACATCAATATAAACGTGAAGCTTGTTAATAATGTTATTTAACCTCCTGTCTGCTCCGATGTATAACCAAAGTGTTCCAGCCATCAACATCCCATCCTATTTGTAGATAATATAGGACTGCATTATCCAAAGTGTCCTTCCTATTTTAAGAATGCAATGTTTTGCTTGTTGCTGCTATTTGTAGCATATCGGGTTACTACATAGAGGTTCTGTCATTGACTCCAGTATAGATTGTCTTTTTTAAATCTTTATTGTCAAAAAATATTAACTGAAACTCACATTTAATATATAATTTCAGATTGTAAATCGAATGTCTGCTACAACGGAGGTGTACTAGACAGAAAGACTTGTGAGTGTGCATGCCCGAAAAAAGAGAACATAAAGGGGCCGAAATGTTCATGTAAGTTTTCAAACAATTTTTATGACAAATTATTACATGTTACTTGATATGGGCTAGTTATGTTGCTCTGTCTATGTTACCGATATTAATACGTCAGTGAAGATTCTTGATCGAATGGTTTGGGTTTAGGCTAATGATCGTAAGGTAGACAATTCGATTCTTGTACCAAGCAGCTTGTTGTGTCCTTAAGCAAGGTACTTCATGTTGCTCCATCAACTCAGCTGAAAGTGAGTACCAACTGAGTGCTGCTGCAGCTCTCTGTCCCTCTAGATGTCACAACCTGGTTATTTAACAGGGCTAAAGGTAAGTTGAAGGATCAGTAAGGGTACTATGTTTGCTAGTGACTATATAGGTACTTAAAACAACTGGCGAAATTATAGTACTTGCTACCAGGTCATACTCATTTGTGAGTGACGGCTTAGCTTCAACCACTATGTCGATCATTCCCCACCAAAATACTTCAATTAAAACAATAACATCAGGAAATTGTATTTCCCCTACACATCCACCATTACACAATTAATTTTCTAGTATTTTGTTAAATATTTTATTATTTTGATGGCAAAGATTGCAGGAGTCATGGAAATCCACCTGCTTTTAATTCTATAATAGTCATGTGAACGATCTTTCGTCTCTTTGGGCCGATGGTTTCCTATCAGCTCGCACTATTGCAGCCTGAACAGATGGAGTTCCCGCTAATCCTCGCTCTATCAACTCTGGTGTACATCTAGGGTTAGTTTGTCCCACACGCTCCCCACGCTCTTCCTCCCATATATCATTGACTTTCAGCAACGCATACGCCGCTTCCTAAACTTCTACAACCAAACGTATTCTGCATACAATCTAGAAGCTTCACACGAAATTGCCACTGGTTCCATGAACAAAGATCTCATAAGTATTTCCCAATGAGGTCATGCTAGTGCTGTCTTCCTCAACAGAATAAAGAAACACTCACAACCCATATAAAACAAAAGTATTATCCCATTTCACCCTTACCTAAACTTGAACAGTACACTACTAGAACTGTGAGGATCGTTACAAATGATAGATCCCACCTGTATAGAAGATCTTACCTGATGACTGCGCAAACCTAACCTGAAGGACATCGCATCATAGAGATTACATTCCATTTTAGAGGCAGAAATACTTCAACTACTAACAACTTTTGGCCATCTACAAATCTCAGGTAAGATCTACGATGGAATACTTCTACCAAATCTGGGATGATGCTTCTAATCACACAAATCCCCTTCACTACATCCAAAGAAAGGCCACTTAACCGATTGGATCGAAGTCACTCACAGACATTCTCCAGGGATAAGGCAGTTGGAATGTCTAGCGGCATTTGTTACGACGCTCTGGGTGCAAATCCTACTGCGGTCGAATTTGCTTTTCATCTTTTCGGGGTGGGATTCCATAGAAAGAGAAACAATTCAGAGAACTGAATAAAGAAAGTTGAATCCCACAGTTTAATGGTCTTCACTAATCATCGTATAAAAAGAAACCCGGTTTTGTTAACCATTTGTCAGTACTAGGAGCAATAGTAACAGGATGATTCAGAGGGCAATATATAGACTTTATGCTAAATGTTGTTCACATTAGTCAATATGAAAATATAAGTATTTGGGGTCACTCGCTCACTGAATTGTAGACTTCCTATGTCAACAACGTTATAGATGTTAGATATGTGAAATGTAAGCCGATGATTTAGAATATTTCCTATTGACTTGAGAGACCTTCTGAATTTTGTTTGTATACATGGAAAAAAAAGTCCTTTGTGCAACATTATTTCAATATGCATTGCCTTCTGTTAACTTCTTTCTGATTTATTCCTTTCAGTGAATTGTTCACTAGCAAAAGATACTGGTGCCACGTGTGAGTCTTCAGTTGCGAGTGATTGTGACGCCTATGCCAATATACCAGATGAATGTCCCTGGAAATGTGGTATCTGCCCATGTAAGTACAAGAGATTATGTTGCCATTTATTCTTTAGATGTTATCCGCTTATTATAGTTCGAAATATAAAGCAACATAACTAAAAATTTCATTAATAAAATCCACTCTAAACGGAATTTTCTGAAAAGGTTCTGTTTGTTTTAAAATTCTACAAAATAAATAGGTTTTTAATCCTGATATTAGAATAATATCAGCATATTTCTCCTCACAAACAACTAGTAAATGCTGAAAGTGTTGCAATAGTTATTATAGCTGTAATTATAAATTAAAAAAGATTCTTAATTAGAATTCTTTATTAAACTCCAGTTGTCTGCTTCATCAAATATTTCCCTAAATAATGACATGATATATATTTTTTCAAAAGAAAAAGAAAAACAAATTTGCAAAATCTTACAAGACAATATAATTTCTGTCCAAATACAAGAAATATTTACTGAATTCAAACGTATTTCATATCAAATAATTACTTATTCACGAATATTATCTTCTAATTTGGGAAAAATCGGTAGAGTGATGGCAGCATATTTCATAATATTTTAGATACATCCTACTCCGTTCTAAATTCTAATTTTTCCATTAGGAACATGGACTGCCATTCATTTCGAGACAATTAAGTAACACGTAAATAACAATAACACGCAGAATCAATGAAATTAACTTTGTTGTCCACTCTTGAATTTCAAAGTGAGGGTTGGCAACAAGGATGACATCTGACCGTGGAGAACTTACCTAATGGATCCAGTCTGATCTATACAAACATAGAAAAATGAACTTACGATGACGGCGGTGGTGGCAACGGTGGTGGTGGTGGTGGTGGTAGTGACAGCAATGAATATTGTGAAAAGAAAGACGAGGAGAATCAGGATGAGGAGAAGAAGGATGTGAGGAGGGGGAAGAAGGGGAAGAGAAGGAAGAGGAAATGTTTAAGCATCAACATAAATATATAATTGCTTACTAATTAATATCACAGAATAAAAAGTACCATGCAAAATTTTGCAGTTACTTGGTTGGTTCGCTGATTTCTGCAATCACACTTTACAACATGAAGAAAGAGAGAAAGAGAGAGAGAGAGAGAGAGAGAGAGAGAGAGAGAGACGGGGACAGGCAAAATACAGCGACAGAGGGAGATGGAGAGAAGAAAGATGAAAAGAAGGGACACAGAAGGAGAGTGAGAGTGAGAGTGTGAGTGGGGGATAAAATGGACATACTGAGAGAGTTAATATAACAGGTGCAGAACGAGCATCTTATAACTTTGCGAAAAATACCCATTTAGATTTTCGGTGGAGTAGATTGTGATTAGGTTGATAAAAATATAGAAAATAATAATATTTATGGAAAATAAAAAGGTGTGGGTGTGTGATAAGAAGCTTGCTTCCAAACCACATGGCTCCGGGTTCAGTCCCACTGCGTGGCGCCTGGGGCAAGTGTCTTCTACTTTAGGCCCGAACCGAGCAAAGCATTATGACTGGATTCATTTGACGGAAACTGGAAGAAGTCCATCGTGTGTGTATGTGTGTGTGTGTGTGTGTGTGTGTGTGTGTTTGTCACTTACCACTGCTTGACAACCGGTGTTGGGGTGTTTAACTCGCCGTAACATAGCGGTTCGGCAAAAGACACCGATAGAATAAAGTATCAGTCTTAAAAAAAGTAAGTACTGGGGTCGATTCATACGACTAAAACTCCTGGATCTTTCTGATTTGGCGGACACCATTTGTTTTCTAACAAAACACTTTCAAACTTGGGACACTGGTAGAATGTGTCATATAAAACATCTTTCACTCTTAGTG
>NC_068991.1:27992282-27996738 GCF_001194135.2 Octopus bimaculoides
GGGGTCGATTCATTCGACTAAAACTCCTGGATCTTTCTGATTTGGCGGACACCATTTGTTTTCTAACAAAACACTTTCAAACTTGGGACACTGGTAGAATGTGTCATATAAAACATCTTTCACTCTTAGTGTTGTTGAGAAAAGTTTATATTTTAAAAGTTATTTCGTGTTAAAGTTGTCGTATTTCGGTAATTTCAACCACCCACTGACGTCTATTGAGGTGAAGACAATTGCTGCTATGGTTCGTCAACAAGATGTTGTAGCGGTGTAATGGGATCTTTTCCCTTGAATAAAATTAGTACTGTTGTTTGTCAACAACTATCGGCGGTACTGTTATTTATAACATCGTTCGTGCGTTTGTACTGGTTTTAGCTTTAGGGTTTTAGAGTTAGGGTTAGGGTTAGGGTTCTGAGTATTTTTGCCAAATTTGGTGAAAAATTTGTGGCGGTGTATTGAACGGATTTTCATCAAATTTGGCAAAAATACTCATAACCCTTACTCTAGCTCTAACCCTAACCCTAAAACCCTAACCCTAACCCTAACCCTAAAACCCTAAAGCCAAAACCAGTACAAACGCACGAATGATGTCATAAATAACAGTACCGCCGATAGTTGTTGACAAACAACGGCACTAATTTTATTCAACAGAAAAGATCCCATTACACCGCCACAACGTCTTGTTGACGAAACACAGCAGTAATTGTTTTCACCTCAATAGACGTCAGTGATTAGTTGAAATTACCGAAATAAGATAATTTTTAACATGAAATAACTTCGAATATAAAAATTTTTCTCTGTTCTATAAGACAAAATATACAAGTATACGAAGTTTTAATGTATTTCGGTAGAAAACACACTAAATAAAAACTAAATAAAAAATGGTGTCCGCCAAATCAGAAAGATCCAAACTCCCTAAAGGTGGTGCCCAGCAAGACCGAAGTCTGATGACTGACAAGTAAAAGATAAAGATTTGATTTTAAGGCAACAAATCGTAATCTTTTGAAAATTTGTAATCATTTCATCCTTTTGTATAAGTACAAAGAAATTTGATAAAAGTTAAATCATAATTATTGTATGTATGTCATATTTTCTGATATTATTCGTTATGGCAAAAGTAAAATTTCAAATATATCTGCTATATAACGGATAACACTCTAGTTATCTAATAATAATTAAACCATTCTCTTCGACGAGGTCGATTCAAGCTGGTTTCCTTATCTCTTGGAGCAATTGAAAATAAATACTAGTCATATACCGTAGCAACGCCCAACGAAATACCTGCGTTGTTCCAATGTAAGGAATCGTTTTGATGAAGAACAAGTTGATTCCATTGATATTTTGTGTAATATTGATTGAGGATTTTAATGAAAATGTTTCATGCCTGTTTCTTTTCTTTTTTTTTTTCGCTTTTTTCTTTTCTCTTTTATTCATTTAGATGCTGATTATAGTGAACCTCGAAAGATAATTACAACTATGGCCACAAAGGAAGATGGTAGTATAGTTATATGTATAACACTCTTTCTATATGTGCATGTTGTTATCACTGAACACATATAACTACGTTTAAGATTTTTCCTGTTTAATATTTTGTCAGCTTTTGACGAAAGCAAACCTTATAAATAATAAGAAAAAAAATTCTAATTACAAAACATAATTGCACTTATAATAATATTAACCTCTACAGACGGATAATTTCATTTATTTTAAGTGAAGAGAAGAATGGCTTGAAATAAGCCTGAAAATTTAGTTGCAGGAAATACATATTCCTTAATACAGTAACATAAATTGAAAATACCACTTAATCAAATGTCAAAGGAAATCGACTTCTACCTTGGAGCATTATCTGTTAAATGGAAGTAGGGTACTATGTCTTCTTCCACTGAATTTTATAATGTTTTCCGTAAATTGATATCATTGTCCCGTGAAAGAAAGGGAAAAATTCCGATAAAAATGCACTTTCATATTCGAAGTAAAATGGCCAGCACAATATTCTATCGAGTAAAATCCGTCCTGTTTTTTTTTTTTAAAGATGAATTTGAATCATCTACTAAAGTCCAGCCGTTTTATGTATGGACTTTGTGCATGAATGCACGCAATAATTTCACGAAATGTTTTAACAAAATATTTTTTTGAACATTAATTTATTTGTTTGCTTTCAAAAGAAAGAGTGTTACACTAATAACTATACCACCATTTTCCTTTGGGGCCGAATTTCAATAGAGCCCGTAACCTAACCAAAATTACTAACTATATTGTAAATTTGAAAATCACGAATTTAGATTCACAAAAAAAAAAAAAAATTATCTACGTAATTTATCTTGGTTGAATAAGTCTCTTTCTACTCTGAGTTTCACCTGTAGGTGCACAGGTATTAAGTACTCTTTTTTCCGACAGGTTTTCTCCCCAACCACATGGTTCCGGTATCAGTGCATGCGATATAAGTGACACTGGGATAAAATATACGAAACCTAATTTACCCCTCATTACTACCTGTCTGATAAGAGTACACTAGGTACATGCACTATAACCATATGTGCACGACATGGTGATTTCATATCAAGATAAACAGCGCATAACATTGCAGGGGGGACCCAGTTAGAATTTTCTTCAGGTCGAGTAGCCCATCTTGCTCAAAAGGTCCTCGAATAAGGGTTGTTTAAGAATGTTGAGCGAAACACTCATGGTTCCAGAGATGAATTATTCATACTACAAAAAATTCCTCTCAAAACATAGCTATGATGCTCCCCCACTACTTCGGCTCATTATCATCAGAGATGCACATATCGTCAGCCACTAAGGGACATGCTCAACTGGTTAAAATCAAGCAACTGATAAATAAATTTGAGATATTGAGTAGAATATTTGCGATAGCCCATCTTTTATACTAGAAGAAAACATGTACCTGATAATACTTTCATTTAGTTAAGAAGAGAAACCATAAGAGCCAGTGCCTGGTACTGCACAAGCCCTTTATTATTATTATTGTTATTGTTATTGTTATTGTTACCCTTGTTCTTGTTGTTATTGTTCTTCTTCTTATAATACTACTAATAATAATAATCATAATAATAATAATAATAATTATTATTATTATTATTATTATCATCATTATTATAGCGGCGAGCCGGCAGAATTGTTGTCATGCCGGGTGAAATGCCTGTCATTACGTTCTGAGTTCAAATTAGGCCGTGGTCCACTTTGCCTTTCGGGATCGATAAAATAAGTACCGGTTGAACACTGGGGTCGATTCATTCGACTTAACCCCGCCCCAAAAATTGCTGGCCTTGAGCCAAAATTTGAAACCATTATTATTATAACTGTTTTTGCTGATGTTGTTGTTAATGTTGCATAATAGCACTGCAGCTGTATGGGTTTTCGATGCATGCTGTGTTTTTGTTTGTTTTTATTATCATTCCCCATTTCAGTCTTTCTACTATTTGACCAGTGCCTAACAATAACCTTTTCCATATCTTTGTGTGATCTGGTGTTGATTAGGTATTTGCCAGTATCCCTTTTTAAAGTTTTAATTTTTCCAAACACACTATTATTTCGACTATTTTCAGTTCCTAATTCTCATTATTTCTATTTTAAAATACTTTTATTTGGATAGATTCTCATATTCTCTTAGAAGTACATATTCGTCTTTTGGAATCGTTTTTTCACTAGGGAGACATTTTTTTCACTTATTGTCTTTGGCAATATCTGACAGATTTATTTTAATCCTCCTGTCTCTATGGATTGGTAAACCCAAGACTATAGCCGCTGCGTATTTTTCTGAAAATGCATTCTATCTTTTACAGTCATTTTTGTATATGTGAGAATTTTCTAATGGTGACATAATTCTGGAGTATGAAAGTTACAACTAGCTCATATATTTTTCCTACGTATTATACATACATACGTACATACATACATACATACATACATACATACATACATACATACATACATACATATATTATATATATACTATAGATATGGCACAGGCGTGGCTGTGTGGTATGAAACTTGTTTCCTAACCATGTGATTCTGGGTTCAGTCTCACTGCATGGCGCCTTGGGTAAGTACCTTCTACTATAGCCTCGGATCGACCAAAGCCTTGTGAGTGTATTTAGTAGACTTTATATATATATATATTTCTGTTTAAAGATCACAATACATATCTTCGTCATTAAACAGAAATATTTGACTCTCACCAGATGGAGCTCTCTTTGTTGAATTATACAATGAACCAATACATTATATATATATATATATATTTATATATATGCGTTTATCAGTTTGTGTTGCAAGATTCCTGATGTGAAATCGTGCGTTGAAACAGATGTTGCTGTATTTCGGGACGGTCATTTTTTTTTTGCCAAATAAACACACGCACTATATACTCGTTCTTCACTCGTTTATTACTGTCCTTATTTTAACTCATGTCCATTGTCCGGAAATCTTTCGTTACACA
>NC_068991.1:27996748-27997970 GCF_001194135.2 Octopus bimaculoides
TATATATATATATATATATATATATATATTTAATAGAAGAAGCAAAAGACACATAGTTTTAATTTTTTTTTTAATATATTTTATAAGTCAAAAAGTTTATCGATCGGTTTCGCTAATCATGACATTGAAGTTATTATAATTTTGTATTTTTCTAAGAAGACTTAGTGCATGTTGTATGCGAAGAAGTTTGTGAATGAATGATTCAACAAGTAGAAAAACCTAACGGGAGGTAATTGGTGATCGTTATTATTGTGGACAGGGGACGTAATTGCTCATCTTTCGGGGAGGGGATAGATATATATACGAAAACTCAAAAGCTAAAGTTGTGAGTTGAAATATGCACAGTGATGGGTATGTGATCATGAATGAAAATATATACTGAGACCAAAGTTGGTTATGCGTTCATATTTAGACGTGTTCTGTATTTTTCGATGAACACATTTTCTTTATTTAAACATTCTTGCACAGAAATTGTTTCTTTGCATTGGTAGATGGGGAAAACTGAAGTTTGGTTGGATATTACCTGCACATCTGTCTATGTGTTCACTCAAAGGAATCTCTCTGCACTGCAGGAACCGAATCTATTTCTTATGTAGTGTGGTTCTCCGTCTCAGTGTCATACTCGTCTGTCCTACTTAGCTATGTCCACAACCTGAACAGGTTATAACATTAATTAAATTTTCGGAAGCACAAGGAAAGTTGGTTTTAGTTGTGAACCCCTCTCCTTGTTTGAACAGGAATTACGAGCCTTCCAGTTGGTTGGGGCATGTTCCACATTTTGGGCGTCCACATTTTTTAACCATTGGTTTCGTGGTTGTTGTGTAAAGCTTTGCATTTGTTAGAAGTCTTTTCAGCGATTTATGTTGCTCTTTGCATTTGATGAATTAATGTATTTTCAGAATATTGTTCATTTTTGGATCCCCAGTTAGCATAGGTAAATTTTGTTGTATACCTCATTGTTACTAGGGTCGTGAGTTGATATATACGGTATGTGTGTGTCTTTGTGTCTGTGTTTTTTCCCACCACCATCCCTTGACAACCGATGTTGGTGTATTTACCTATCCGTAACTTAGCAGTTCGGCAAAAGTGACCCATAGAATAAGTACAAGGCTTACAAAAAATAAGTCCTGCGGTCGATTTCTTCGACTAAAAGGCGGTGGTCCAGCATGGCCGCAGTCAAATGACTGAAACAAGTAAAAGAATACTATATATATATATATAT
>NC_068991.1:27998171-27999272 GCF_001194135.2 Octopus bimaculoides
TAATACAAATTTGCAGAAAAACGAAAGACGCAGATAGGTGTAGGAACAACAAGCAGATGTATTAGTTTAACGCTCGGGAAAAATGGAAGTCTTTTACGTTTCGAGCCTACGCTCTTCAACAGAAAGGAATAAAAGGAAAAAACGGAGAGAGAATGAAAAAAAAAAACGAAGAGAGAAAAACTGTGTAGAGTTCAGGGGTACAACATGGCGTGACAGAAATCTTTGCACACGCCGTAATTAATTTCATAAGAATATAACACTATATAACACATAACACAATTACAACACTATATAGGATTGTTGGGTTTGATTCTTAAAGCCAATTATCATCCGTAAACGTGTATGACTTGGTAACATGTACTATGCTTTCACTAATTGCTTAAAGTGTTTATCTAGTCTCGAGCATAGACATCCTTTCGATTCTCCCACACTTTGATCCAACGGCAAGTCTAGCATGTAGCAGCTGGAGAGAGAGGGAGAGAGAGAGAGACAGAGAGACAGAGAGACAGAGACAGACAGACAGACAGACAGAAATAAAGAGCACCAACACTCACCTGGTGCTCATTTGGGGCTGAGTAGAATGGAGCAACGTGAAACGAATTGCCTGCACCAGGGACACAAACGTACCTCCCAACCCGAGAATTGAACACTCGACATTATGATTATTAGCCGAAAACTCTAACCACATGGCCACGTGCCTTCATATATTTGATTCAATTAACTTAAAATGGATCAGATTATTTCATTCAACATTCTAGTAATATCTATTTTCATGATATTTCTACTTGATATTTTTATCTTTCAATCCAGAGGGAAGGGAGTGACCCTGACACTCCACGGGCTCCTGGGACTTGTGGGAGGGAAGGAGAGATTAAGGTATTCGCAAATCAAGAGACTTGGCCCGAATACTTGCAACAGAGTGGGCACTACCGAAGTACGGTACGAACGATGGTGTTAAGCCAGGCAACAAATTAGGTCGATAGTCTAAATTCCTCCACATTAAGAACTAAGATTAAACATGTCAATTTTCCGAGAGTAAACAGGAGTAAAACAACATTGTTTTTCCACACCGCAACATGTCTGAATGTACTGGCAGTGAAT
>NC_068991.1:28000291-28005283 GCF_001194135.2 Octopus bimaculoides
ATATATTCAAAATGATAATAAAAACAAATTGGTAAAATCTTACAAGGCACTATAATTTCTATTTAAATACAATATTTACTGAATTCAAACGTATTTCATATCAGAAATAATTACTTATTCATAAATGTTATCTTCTAATTTGGGCAGAATCGGTAGTTTCTATACATTTTGCAGCTACTTGGTTGGTTAGTTGACTTCTCCAATCACAATTTACAAGATGGAGAGAGGGGGAGAGAGAGAGAGAGAGAGACAAACAGACAGACAGATAGGGGGAGAAAGAGAGTGAGAGATAGAGATAGAGAGAGAGAGACAGACTGAGCGATAGAGTGAGGGAAACACCCAAACACAGAGACAGAGTGGGGGGTGGAAGAAGGACAAAGAGAAAGGAGAGAGAGAGGGGGGAGGTAAAAGAGAGATACTGAGAGAGTTAATATAACGGGTGCAGAACGAGCATCTTATAACTTTGCGAAAAATACCCATTTAGATTTTCGGTGGAGTAGATTGTGATTAGGTTGATAAAAATATAGAAAATAATAATATTTATTGAAAACAAACAGGCGTGGGTGTGTGGTAAGAAGCTCGCTTCCAAACCACATGGCTCCGAGTTTAGTCCCACTGCATGGCACCTTGGGCAAGTGTCTTCTACCATAGGCCTGAGCCGAGCAAAGCATTCTAAGTAGATTTGGTAGATGGAAACTGAAAGAAGCCCGTTGTATATATATACGTGTGGGTGCGTGTGCGTATGTGTGTGTGCGTGTGCATGTGTCTATGTATGCGTGTGTGTTTGTTACTCAACACTGCTTGACAACCGGTGTTGGTGTGTTTAACTCCCCGTAACATAGCGGTTCGGCAAAAGACACCGATAGAATAAAGTATCAGTCTTAAAAAATGGCAGTACTGGGGTCGATTCATTCGACTAAAACTTCTTAAAGGTGGTGCCCCAGCAAGGCCGCAGTCTAATGACTGACAAGTAAAAGATAAAAGATTTGATTTTAAGGCAACAAATCGTAATCTTTTGAAAATTTGTAATCATTTCATCCTTTTGTATAAGTACAAAGAAATTTAATAAAAGTTAAATCATAATTATTGTATGTATGTCATATTTCCTGATATTATTCGTTATGGCAAAAGTAAATTTTCAAATATATCTGCTATATAACGGATAACACTCTAGTTATATAATAATAATTAAACCATTCTCTTCGAAGCTGGTTTCCTTGTCTCTTGGATCAATTGAAAATAAATACTAGTCATATACTGTAGCAACGCCCAACGAAATACCTGCGTTGTTCCAATGTAAGGAATCGTTTTGATGAAGACCATCAAGTTGATTCCATTGATATTTTGTGTAATATTGATTGAAGACATTAATGGAAATGTTTCATTCTTGTTTATTTTTTTTTTCGCTTTTTTCTTTTCTCTTTTATTCATTTAGATGCTGATATTCCACAACCTGGCAAGGACCCTGCAAGTTTGGCCCCAGAGCAAAATGGTAGTATAGTTATATGTATAACACTCTTTCTATATGTACATGCTCTCATCACTGAACACATATAACTACTTTTAAGATTTTTCCTGTTTAATATTTTGTCAGCTTTTGACAAAAGTAAACTCTGTAAATATTAACAAAAAAAAAAAAAAAGCTAATAACAAAATATAATTGCACTTATAATAATATTAACCTCTACAGACGGATAATTTCGTTTATTTCAAGTGAACAGAGGAAAGGCTTGAAATAAACCTGAAGATTAGTTGCAGGAAATACATATTCCTTGATATACTAACAAATAAATTGATAATACCACTTAATCAAATATCAAAGGAAGGCGACTTCCATTTTGGAGCATTATCTGTTAAATGGAAGTAGGGTACTATGTCTTCTTCCACTGAATTTTATAAAGTTTTCCATAAATTAATATCATTGTCCCGTGAAAGAAAGAAAATTCTGATAAAAATACACTTTCATATTCGAAGTAAAATGGCCAGCACAATATTCTATCGAGAAAAATCCGTCGTGTTTTTAGAGATGATTTTGAATCAACTAAAGTCCAGCCTGTTTACGTGCTTATGGACTTTTTGCACGAATGAACGCAATTGTTTCACCAAGTAATTTAATAAAATCTATTTTTTTGGGAAACGTTAATTTATTTGTTTGCTTTCACTAGAATTAAGGCTCGTAACCTAATCAAAATTACTAACTATATAGTAGATTTAGAATATAGATTTAAAAAAATTATATATGTAACTTATTTATCTTGGTCTAATAACACTTTTTCTGTTCTGAGTTTCACTTGTGGGTGCACAGGTATTTAGTACTCTGTTATTTTCGACAAGTTTACTCCCCTACTACGTGGTTCCGAGATCAGTCCCACTGCGCAGCACCTTGGACTAGTGTTTTCTACAATGGCAACCGATTGAAAAAAAGTTTGTGAGTGAATTTGGTGGCGGAAACTGAAAGAAGCCTGTCGTATATATATATATATATATATATATATATATGTGTGTGTGTGTGTGTGTGTATTTGTCCCCCACCACTGCTTAGCTGGTGTTTGTTTGTGTACGTCCCTGTGACATTGCTGCTCGGCAAAAAGAACGCGACTGGATTTTAAAAAATAAACACTGGGGTCGATTCGTCCGACTGAAACCATGCCGGTGCCCCAATATGGCCCCAGTCCAATAAGTGAAATAGGTAAAATATATACACACATGCACGCGCGCAGTAAATAAATAAAGAGTTCAACGGCGACGCTTTAAGTTTCCTTTTTCTTTATGTTAAGCTTTCTCTCTCTGTTTTGTGAAAATCTCGTTAAAAATATCATTACCAATACTGCTACTAATAAACTACAACTTCTACTACTACTACCCCCGCCGCCAGCTACTGTAACAGCTACTGCTCTTGCAGATGATAATGCTTGTAAAGTTATATTGGTGGATTGGAAGAAGCGTTAGTCCGTTGGAAAAATACTTTGCAGTATGTGATTAGCTCTATTATATTCTCGAGTTCAAATCACTCTGAGATCAGCTCAATAAATTAAGGTCCAGTACTGTGGCTTATATAATTGTGTAACCCCTCCACATGTGTCAAATTTTGAAACCATTATTATTACTATCATTAAGAAATCATTATTGTTATTAATGTTCATTGTTCAAATTCCGCCGGGTTCGACTTTGCCTTACATCATTTCGCGGTCGATAAAATAAGTGATCGACTTACCCTCTCCCCCGAATTAGCTGGCCTTGTGCAACAAATTGTATAGATATTATCCTGACATTTGGTGACAATAAGTGTCTTCATAAGACACTTTCTTAAGATTCTTGCAAAGTACAGGTCGACAATGCGTGACTCACTTCCAATACAGGTTAGCCTCTTAGATAGCAGTTTCCGTGTTGTGCTATGCGGACCAGTTACCACAAGAGAAATACTCGTTTTTTTTTGTCCCATAAAGTCTTCTCGTTTATCTTGCTGTCTTGATACTTCTCAAATTCATTTATATTAACTCTACTATCACATACTTTTGCAAAGTCTATGATTTATTGATTGTTTTGTTGTTTTTCTTGTGTGTGCATGTGCTTTTTAAAATTTTTTTTGTCATCTACAATCGTATCTGGTCTTCCTTCAATATTATAGTCAATCTCTATGTGGAGAAAATCCTGCATTTGTCTTAAGGCTCGTGTTCGTGCGAGTTTCCTAACACTTGAAATCTGTTAACATCACAATGCACTCTTTTACTAACATAGTCACAACCGCGCTTATACTTTTTTGTGATAGTGAACTAAGCACACTAAGAAGTCACTAAGTGTGCATTTGCTGCCTGACTGAGCTTTATCAGTGTTTTGCTTTACCATACTAATGGCAGTTTCTCGTTTTAGGTTTCATTTTCTCAGCCACAACCAACGCTCTTCACTTCCAACATCCTCAGTTTGTTGCATGAATCGGTTTTATGTCTTTCCAGCTTTTTACATTGTCATTCTTCCTTTCTATTCTTGAATTCTCTCACGATTTCAGAGACTTCCTTGATACTTCTGGTCTCATAATATTCTTCCTTCACAATTCAAAACATAGATGGTTTCAGCTGCATTTAATAAACCTCTGCTTTATTTTTTTATGCATGATAAATAAAGCCTGGTGGCATTACTTTTAGGTGAGTGCGTGTTATGCATGGCTAACAGCTCCTGGTCCTCTATCCAATTCCTCTAACTCTGTCTACGCTTGCATAAAAAATGGAACAGAATATCTCAATACTGACATCGCCCATATATTCATTAATTTGATATTATCTCTCTTTAGTTTCGTTCTAATACATTCCTGGTCCTCTTTCACTCTTCCAGGACTTGCTTGCTCATTTCTCTCTCCATTATTTTATCATTCAGTAGCACCCCTAGATACTCGGATCTTTCATTCTCTATACTATTATTATCATCATCATCATCATCATCATCATCATTACTACTACTACTACTACTACTACTACTACTACTACTACTACTACTACTACTACTACTACTACTACTACAATTATTATTATTATTTTCATCATCATTATGGATGGCGATGAGTTGGTAGAATCGTTATCATGCACGTGAAATGCTCAGCGGTATTTCGTCCGTCGTTACGTTCTGAGTTCAAAATTCGCCGAGGTCCACTTTGCCTTTCATCATTCTTGGATCGATAAAATAAGTACCAGTTGAACACTGGGGTTGGTTCAATCGACTTATCCCCTCCTCTGAAATTGCTGGCATTGTGCCATAATTTGAACCTATTATTATTATTACTGTTTTTGTTGATGTTGCTGTTGTTAACGTTGCATGAGTCGTGGATGCATGCTGTATTTTTGTTTGTGTGTTTTAATTATGATTTTCCATTTCAGTCTCTCAACTATTTGACCAGTGCCTAACAATAACCTTTTCCATATCTTTGTGTGATCTGGTGTTGATTAGGTATTTGCCAGTATCCCTTTTTAAAGTTTTAATTTTTCCAAACACACTATTATT
>NC_068991.1:28007620-28008420 GCF_001194135.2 Octopus bimaculoides
TATATATATATATATATATATATATATATATATGGATATATAAATGTGTAATGGTGTTTGTCTGTGTGTTTGGGGTTAATCTTAACATCCTTCACCGTCCAACCGATTTTAATGATTTTTGGCACATAGGTAGATCACATACCCTGAAGTTCAAATAAGGCTGGAATTTTCGAAAACTCGATAATGCACAGTTGGCATCGATTCTTGTGAGCTCACTCGGGCGTTTGAATGGAAATTCTCATAACGATGTTATTTTTCCTGCAGCTTTTGCATTATTTGTCCGATTTTGATGAAAATCGATGATTGAACGAAGCTCATGGCAGTGAGTTAATGTCAGTATATGCCATTGACAAAAATTCGATAATTACGCCTGAGCAATTTATAAAATCAATTTTTATAAAATCAATAGACTTTTTGCGTGCAAATACCCATAGGGATTTTATTTTTGGCCGTAAATTTTATATTTTTTATCCGATTTTAATGAAATTTGAAATGTAGGTAAATTTCGTGGTGGGAGAGACGGTAAAGGTGTTTATTTAATTCAAAAGGGCACAAATGCAAATAAACATTTCCTTGGAGACATTCTTATCGATTTTGTAGAAATTTTACACGTAATAACAGTTTATGTCCTTTAGCTGATGCCAGCATGAAGAGCTGCGGGCGAGAGGGGGATTTTAGATTTTGAAGAAAATTGACCCATGAGTAACATTAAGCACTTCGACATATGAAACGTCGATTATTCATATAATGTATTGAGATTTAAAAGTCAATGGGATATATCTATGTAAATGGTCACATGG
>NC_068991.1:28008984-28009472 GCF_001194135.2 Octopus bimaculoides
ATATATATATATATATACATACACATATACACTCACATATGTCTATGTGTGTGTATGTGTGTATGTGTGTGTATGTGTGTATGTGTGTGTGTGTGTGTGTGTGTGTGTGTGTCTGTCTGTCTATGTAAGTGTGTGTAGATTGAAGTACTTGGAGTCAAGAAGGAGTACTGTTGGACATTTATTAATTATTCACCAGAATTATTTCGACGCAACGTAGTTCTCCAAGAACACAGGTATTTGATTATGCAACTGTTTGTTTGCATAATGAGATCTAGTTGTGTTTCCTCGGGCGATATACGAGTGTTGTCTCCGTGAATCTCTTAGGCTCATCACTAGTATTCAGTAGTCGGATACATACACAGAGACTCACACATACGCTCTCCCATACAAAGCTATGTATATATGCCTACATACACAGAGACTCACACATGCACTCTCCCACACAAACCTATATATATACATATATATATATATATATATGTATATAT
>NC_068991.1:28009703-28011555 GCF_001194135.2 Octopus bimaculoides
TATATATATATATATATATATGTATATATATATATATGCCATGTAAATGACAGCCAGTGCCATCTACTACCAGTTACAGCAATCTGACAAACGCACTCTCGTGGCAAACACCATGGGACAATCAGCCGCTACTAAATTCAAACCACGACGAACAGAGAAGATGGCCTTGAAGTCGACGATTTTAAACTAACGGAGACAGCACTCGTATATTGCCTGAGGAAACACCATATCTCATTTTGCAAACAAACAGTTGCATAATCAAATACCTGTATTTTTGGAGAACTACGTTGCGTCGAAACAATTATAGCGAATGATAAATAAATGTCCAACCGTACTCCTTCAATCTTACATTCACACATGACGAATGCCCAAACTAAAGCTTGGAAGTATATGATAATACTACCGATTCTACTGGGTAAATCTGAAGGTGGACGAGCTTTATACTGTACTCTCCTATACGTTCCTAACGGAATATCACATAGCTATATATATATATACATATATATATGTATATATATATAGAATGGTGGGACAACAATGCATCAATACTTACTGGAAATAGCAGTCGATAATATACGACACTATAATAAAGCTTCACTGTATATACTGGCGAAGACGTGTGCGGGCGGCGAACAAGAAATTTCCCGTTACCTGTGTGAAGAAATATAACCACCCCAGCATATCGACACCCCAGCATTATTTGTTAAGTGTTGGTGGTGGGAAACAAACAAAAACACAAAAGCACACAGACACCCACCCCAGTACACACGCACGCACTCACGCGCTCATGAATGCGCGCGCGTGCATGCACACAGTTGTCAGAGATCATCAAGAAAGATAATGCCTTCTAAAAATGACAATGTATCTCTAAAACAAAACAGCGAAACTCTCAAAATACAAGATCTGGAAATAGAGATAACCCAAATGTGGGGTCTAAAAACAGAAGCAAGCTCTATAATAATAGGTGCATTAAGTATGTTTAAAAATCATATAGACAACCAGAATACTAGGATTTACGAATATATGTAACATACAAAAAAATAGCACTATTAGGCGTCACACACATCATACGTAAAGCACTTCCAGTACAGTGAAAATAACAGCACATACCCAAGGCACAGAGAGCTACGCCCGGTAATGCAGTGAAAGCACGTGAGTAAAATAAGACTATCGAATAATAATAATAATAATAATAATAATAATAATAATAATAATAAATACCCTGATGTAATACCAGGCACTGACTCATATGGCTTCTCATCTAAACTGATTGGAAGTGTTATGGGTATGCTTTGTCTTGATGTTAAAAAAGATGGACTACAGCAAATATCCTGCTCAAAACCACAGATTCGCATGTCAGTTGCGCATATCCCTTGGTGGCTGATATGTGCATTTCTGATCACGAAGTAGTGGTGGGGGGGGAATCATAACCATGTGTTGAGAAGTAATCGTTGGGGTTTAAATAATTCACCTCTGGAACCATTGGTGTTTCGTTCAACATCCTTAAATAACCCTTATTCAGGGACCTTTTCGAGCGGGATGAGTTACTCAACCTGAAGAAAATTCTAACTGGGTTTCGCCTGCAAGGTCATGCGCTGTTTATCTTGATATGAGATCACCATGTCATGCGCATATGGTTGTCATGCATATGCCTCTGTACCCTTATCAAGCGGGTAGTCATATTTGGCTTTGTTTATTTGTACCACAGTGTCACTTTGATGGCATGCACAGCTCTCTCACTCAATGATGATGATGATGATGATGATGATGATGATGATGATGATGATGATGATGATGATGATGATGATGATGATGATGATGATGATGATGATGATAATAATAATAATAATAA
>NC_068991.1:28011800-28019318 GCF_001194135.2 Octopus bimaculoides
TGACAAGATCAGTAAATATAAAGACTTGCTAATAGAAATTGAAAAAATGTGGCACCTCAAGGCGACTGCCGTACCAGTGATTGTAGGATCTCTAGGAATGATAAAAAAGGTTGAAACCTATTTCAAAATGATACCAGGTTTACCATCCCTACAGGAAGTGCAAAAAATCATGTTAACTGGAACGACTCATGTACTGAGAAGAGCATTATCGCTGTGAAAACAACATCCATTCATGAATTTATTTATTTATTAATTAATTTTTTTTAAATACATATTTTACCTGTGAATTTGCGTGTGTAAACTGGGAATGCATAGAATGAGTTTCTCTGCCTTATGTGTACGGAAAACACTCGGCGAGAAATGGAAGAAAATGTGAAGAAAGAAGAAAAAAAAAGACAACATAATAACAATAATAATAATAATAATAATAATAATAATAATAATAATAATAATAATAATAATAATAATAGATAGGATTATAGAGATGTGTTGAAAGCGTTCTATACAGCTCAGCTGAACACAAACAATAACCTCATAGTACAAACTTACATTTTATGGAGAAAATAAGTAGGCAATGAAGTACGAAGATATATAGATGCAAATAAACTAAGTAATGTACGCAGAGACATCATTAAGAATAAAAGGTTAACTGTTGCTGAAGTTAGCCAAATTAGGTCACAAATATCGACAAAACAAGATATTCAAGACGGATGCGAAGAAATTTTATAGGAAAATTGACAAAAGTAAGATAAAAGTAAAGGAGCTACCTAAAACTGAGGAAATGGAAGCGTTCTGGAAGAAGATAGGGAGCAATAAAAAAGAATATAATGCTAAATCTAACTGGATAGAGCGTGAGAAAGTGAGACTGGATGAAGTTGAGCAGAAATGGGAGGCAATGGAAATAATAGACCTAAGATGTGTACTTAAGAAGTCTCAAAAATGGAAACCCCAGGACTGGACCGAATTGCTAACTTCTAGTTAAATTGTCTGACAGAAGTACACCAAAATTTCGCTTCATCTCTGACTGATATCATCCAGAACCCAGGACAAATATCTGCCTGGCTAACCGAAGGAACAACATACCTTCTACCAAAAACTGAAGACACAAAATTCCAAAGAACTACCGACTAATAACACGTCTCAACATCACCTACAAGATCCTCACATCCATATTAACTGACAGAATATACGCTTTCCTTGAACAGAGGTCTATCCTTCCACAAGCTCAAAAAGGCCATAAAGGAATTCTTATGGGTGCAAAGATCAATTACTCATAAGTAAAATGATTGTAGAGAATTGCCGGAGCAAAACGAAGAACTTGAGATATACAAAATCTCTCTTGTTATCTCTAAATTCTTACAAGGTAGCATGGCCAAGTGGAACACACGTCCCCTAAACCATTGTAATGGGATGAGACAAACAAGCAGCATCAACATCAAACGAGGCATCTTTCAAGGTGATTCCCTCTTCCATTACTCTTTTGCATGGCACTTATCCCACCCTCAAAAGAACTAAATAACACTAGGTATGGGTTTCAAGATCACAATACGACAATAAACCATCTGTTTTATATGGACGATCTGAAGCTGTTTGCTAAAAAGGACAAAGAGCTATTAGGGTTGCTAACATCTGTTAAAAAATTCAGTAATGACTTCGGGATGGACTTTGGCCTTGATAAGTGTGCCAAAACAAGTTTTGTAAGAGGCAAGCTCAGGTAAATAGCTTCCATTAAATTAGATACCGACACTACCATGAAGGAGCTTGGCCCACAAGAAAATTACAAATATCTGGGGATAAACGGAGATGGTATACAACATGCTATTATGAAGGAAAAATAAGAAAGGAGTACTACAGGAGAATAAGACTCAGTCTAAAAATTGAACTCAACTCTAAAAATCGCATCGAAGCCATTATCATCCTGACATTTCCAGTAGTCTAATATAGTTTTAACATCATTAACTGGAATCTTACAGAGTTCCAACGCCTGGGCAGAAAGACAAAACTACTAACATCTAAAAACATGCACCACCCAAAAGCAGGCGTTGATCGTCTGTACCTACCAAGAAGAAATGGGTAAAGAGGAATGATGCAGGTAGAACTGTGATATAAGACCTCCACAATAGCAATGAACGGGTACTTATCTAGTACAGAGGACTGGGTGCCGTGGCTTGTGTGCAAACACGGAAGCAGCAAAAAATCACATTCTATTGTCAAGGAAGCTTGCAAATTCGCAAGGGAACTTGACATTAGCCCTGAAATAGTTGAAGAACCTGGAACCATTTCCACAAAACAAGCGAAATCCAAAAAATTGTATTGACAAGTACTGCCCAGATCCTAAGGAAAACCTTATCCATTTAAATATCTGTGTTGTATTACATGTGCATAAAGATATTTCGCTACTTCCTCTCACCAAGCTTTCAGTCTTAATGTAACATCCCTTCTTCTTCACTCGCCCCAGGACGCTTGGTGTGTCTCCGTAAGTGACTGTAACAAATATGCAGATCAAAAGTAATAATAATAATAATAATAATAATAATAATAATAATAATAATAATAATAATAATAATAATAATAATAATACATGTCCAGATGCAGTACCAGGCAGTGGCTTTCATGGCTTCTCATCTTAACTGATTGAAAGTGTTATCATGTACATCGTTTTGTCTTGGTATAAAAGATGGGCTACAGCAAATATGCTGCTCAGTACCACAAATTTGCTTGTCAGTTTGACCTTAACCAGTTCCTTAGTGGCTGACGATATGTGCATCTTTGATCATGAGCAGAAGTAGTGGGGCGAATCATAGCCATGTGTTGAGGGGAATTCTTTGGGGTTTGGGTAATTCACCTCTGGAGACATGGTTGTTTCGTTCAACATCCTTAAACAACCCTTATTCAGGGACCTTTTGCGCAGGATGGGCCACCCGACCTGAAGAAAATTCTAACTGGGCCCCACCTGCAAGGTCATGCGCTGTTTATCTTGATATTAGATCACCATGTCGCGCACATTTGGTTGTGATGCATGTGCCTGGCGTACCCTTATCAGACGGGTAGTCATGATGGGTATAATGGGCTTCGTATGTTTTACTCCAGTGTCACTTTCAAGGCATGCACTGCTCTCTCACTGAATAATAATAATAATAATTATTATTATTATTTCAAATTTTTTGCCACGAGGGCAGCTTCTGGAAGGGGATTAGGTCGATCACATCGATTCCAGTGTGTAACTGGTACTTATTTAATCGACCACGAAAAGATGAAAGGCAAAGTCGACCTCAGAACGTAGCGGTAGACAAAATACCAATAGTAATAATAATAATAATAATAATAATAATAATAATAATAATAATAATAGTGTTGTGTATGTAAACAACAAGCGGAACCCATTAATCATAATGTCTTCAATGTCGGGCATGTAAACGGCAAGCAGAAACCATTGATCATATTGTCTCTATGTGCAACCTTCTTGCTGCCACAGAATATCTCAACAGACATGATAGAGTGGCACAATATATTCACTGGGTAATCTGCAAGGAGCTGGACATGCCCCACGATAAAAACTTGTGGGAACACAAACTACCTCCAGTATTTGAAAATGACAACATCTCACTCCTTTGGAACTGTTCAAACTGACAGAAAGATGAAAATAGGCCAGACATCATACTGAAAAATTTCAGACAAAAATCATGCCTCCTCATCGATATAACTGTCCCAATCGACATAAATGTATATGTCAAGACCTACAAAAAAACTGAGCAAATTTAAAAATCTTGAAATAGAAATTGGTAAAAGGTGGAACCTGAAAACTAGAGGAATACCTGTTGGCATAGGGATGATAGCAAAAGGGGTTGATTGTTCCCTGTCTCAGATACTAGGAAATTTAAAAATGGAAGGAATTCAAAAAATAGTGTTCATGGTAACTGCTCATATCCTACGAAAAATATTGTCTATGTATTTCCAAAAATATTTTAATCTGTAAACATTATCAAAAGTATTTTTAAATGTACATAATAGCAAACACCTTTTGTTGTCATCTTAAGATCACACTATCTTATCATCAAATTTTAAAACAAACTTCTAATTTTCTAATGTTTTGACAGACATTCTTTAGAAAAATACTTTTGCAAAACCAAAAATATGGCACCCTAGTCATAATAACAACTTCAACTTCTCACTTTGTTGTCTCTGGGAGAGACTTGGAGTCAACTTGTACAAATACAAAGCAAAAGCCAACCAAATAATAATAATAATAATAATAATAATAATAATAATAATAATAATAATAATAATGGTGATGATGATGATGATGATGATGATTATGATAATTTTTATTTTCCACCAGGGCGAAGGATGAGAGGGATAATACAAAGACAAAGTGTGGGGGTTTACATATAATGGAATGGTAAAAAAAAAGCATATTGCAGTATGCTTTAAAAGAAGGGAGGTATGCATAGTATACGGCACTAAAAACAAAAAAGGAATAGTGATGGGGTCCTCCTGATACAAGAGGACCTCCAAGGATGATCGAGGAACTCCATCATCCAAGAACACCCTGAATACCAAGTACAAATGCCCTTTCCAACTTCTTTCCTCCGACTCACAGATCTGCACTGTGTGTCATACCATCCACTTTTGCCATTTTTGCAACTTGCAGCCACCTTTTGATTAATTCACTCGAGGACAGGACCTCCCACTCCACTTTCACTTTCCTTTTCAATTGAAACTTGGAAAAAATCGATGAGGACTTTATCAAAGAGAGCTATCTCTGTCCTCATTCCTTTCAGTCTCGTCCACAAGACAATCTCTTTCGCCACAGCCACCAAGTAAAGGAAAACTGCATTGTCGGCCCAATTAAGGGCGGGCAGCAGGGCAATCATCACTATGAACTCGATCGACAGACGGATCCGTCCCACACAAACAGATGTTCGACATAACTCCACAAGTCAGCAATTCCCGGACACTGAACGAGTGCATGCAGAACGGTTTCATCGCTCTGCGTGCACCTCGGACAAGCCCACATGACAACACATCCCGGTCTGTTGAGTTTATCTATAACCGGTAGCCACCCCCCACCCTCCACCGGTAGCACTGTCAAGCCAAAGACATCTGGAAATTATCCATAATAGTCCACAACCGAAATGTCCTCCGGAACAGCCTAGCCAGTTCGTCTTCATCGACACCCAGAGACTCCCCTAGGATGTCATCGCATCCCACCCTCGCCACTAATCCTCTATAAATAGCTAAAGTGGAACATCCACCGATCCTATTGTCCGACGTGTAGAGGACACTGAGAGCCTGTTGACATTCTAGGTGCCAGGCGCCTAGTGCCGGTCTATCCTTCACCCAGGACCGCAGTTCCATCAGAGAGACGAGCTGTAGAAAGACCTGCCTCACAAACGGAGGGCCCACACGTTCACCTTCTAGGTAACGCAACCTCAGCGCGTGTCTGCCCACCAACAGCCCCCACTCAGAGGGAGCTGGCAGTAAAATGACCACCTAGCCATTGAAACGCTCCAACTTGATCAAGCAATAACCGGGGCAAGGCACGACAGTCAGACGATAAATGGTGACGGAGGTGATGTAGGCATTCGCTACCTCTGCCCAACCTTTCAAGGACAGTTTCCTCTCTACCCTTTCTGGTTAAGATTGGCTATCCTGTTCGTCACATCGTCCCAGTCGCTATCCACCTGCAGCTTAACCTTTTCTTTATTAACTACTGAGGGTTCCCATAGACGATTGGGGGCGGAGCGGACAGAACAATACAATACAAATAGAGTGGGATTGAAACGTAAATGTTTTGAAAATTTTCACAATTACAATTTTCAAAGGAGGAAACTTCAAAGGTTTGTGTTATGGTGAGAATCATAACACACCCTGTGCGAATGGACTAACCGAACTCATATAAGTAGGAGCGTGTTTGACTGAGAGCGAGAGATGAGAAATCGCAGTAAGTCGAAAGGTGCCGTTCGTGAGTTCGTGGAGTCGCAGGAAATTGTTGAGAAGTTGGTATAGTTCTGTGAGAGTTGTTTTGGATTGGTTACAGTTGTTGGCAAAGTATTTGGGAATACATCAAATGGAGGCAGTTGGTATCTCCCCCGTTCCGTGGTAATGTGTATTACAGTTATTAGCGCATGACACTAAGGTGACATACACAGAAACCACGTCTGTATAAAAGGCTCCTCGTAGAGATCCCCACACAAATACCCACTCCTCTTTATCTACCCTATATCTAGAAGCACATTCACTGATAATAATAATAATAATAATAATAATAATAATAATAATAATAATAATAAATCTTTCTACTATAGACACAAGGCCTGAAATTTTGGGGAAGGGGGCAGTTGATTACATCGACACCAGTACGCAACTAGTACTTAATTTATCAACCCCGAAATGATGAAAGATAAAGTCGACCTCGGCGGAATTTGAACTCAGAAAGTAGCGACGGGCGAAATACCGCTAAATATTTCGTCCAGCGTGCTAACGTTTGTCAACGTTAACGATTGTCAAAAAGCCTTTTGTCAACGTTTAATGAAAAAACAAATAATCTTTTCTGTTATAGGTACAAGACATGATTTTGGGGTGAAGGATAAGTCGATTATCTCGACTCCAGTGCACAACTGGAACTTATTTTATCGATACGAAAAGGATGAAAGTCAGGCGACGGTAAAAGCGAACGAAACGCCGCTTAGCATTTTTGTCCGACCTGTTAACGATTCTCCCATCTCACCGCCTAAAAGAGAGATAAGTAGTAATGAGAATGGCCGAAGATGTAAAATACGTGGCTCAAGAGTTGTTATTTGTAAAGCGTAGTAGAAGAGATATGTGTTTATATAAGCAACATATAAGAAATATGCGAGGAAATGGGAAAGCTGTCAAAGAATTCACTCCTTCAACGTTTATACTTATTTTTTATTTGTTTTTGTTTGTTTCTTTGTAAACTGTCTAGAAATTTCATCAGCTGAATCGACTGTACAACCAGAAACTACAAGTATAACAGGTAAGTGAAATCGTTAGAAGCGCTTATCCACGGACAATAATGAATGTGTGAGTGTATTGTGTGTGTGTGCATATATATATCGTGTATCTCAAGTCATTTGGTACCCTCTTTGATATCCTTCAGGCAACTATAGAGTGGGTAAAGGTCTCCAATTCACCGAGAAGACCACTCACTGTAAAACCTACAGCTTGCTGCCCACCGCAGCCATCTTAGTCCGCTGAGCCATTGTGGTCGGACCTCGAAAGGATGGAATTGGATTGCGCGCTCTGACTCTTCCATTAAAACTACTAAATGCAGGCAAGGAGAAAAGCCTGCATCATCAAGGATCGGTTTACATAGCCACGCGAAGGCATGCCCCTCTCATTCATGATATTCAGGCACATAGAAACTGCTGTGAATAAGTATGTATGTATGTATGTATGTATGTATGTATGTATGTATGTATGTATGTATGATAATTCTCTTCTTGTTTCTTTGCTTCTTGCTCTCTCTCTCTCTCTCTCTCTCTCTCTCTCTCT
>NC_068991.1:28019505-28021171 GCF_001194135.2 Octopus bimaculoides
TATATATAATAGCTTTCTCTTATACGAGCAAAGCCATTGCTAGAAAGGATCACTGAAATGACTCATTGATATTGCGATGTGGGTCCCTTATATGACTCTTGAGCCCCGCCAAAGATTTGCACATTCTATTGCATAATGCACAGCTGTGCTGGCTGACAGAGGGAACAGGTACCACAATATGGAGTCTTTTAACATGTCTTTTCAGTCCTCCAGCTGAAAGGCACACCTTTCCACAGGTTGAACATGTTCAGTTATGAACAGTAGCTGTATCACAATTTACAAGGGATTGATTCTTGTAAGTTCCCTGGTGGCTGACCAGGCCTGCATGACTCAACCATTTCCTTCCACAAATCACTCACGTAAAAAGCAACACTCCTTCATTCTCTTAATCTCATGCTTCATTCTCTCTCTTTCAAACTTCGAACAACCACTGTGCACCCTTTTCCTCCATCCATTTCGGTCTTGTGCCTCTCTCTCCCACTCAACAACTGAAACTCCTGTCTGTGTCAGAGCAATTCTGAGGCAGTCCTTGAACCTCATTTTGGGTTTATGTGCTGGCTTTCTACAATCTTCCAGCTCACCATACAAAAGTTGCTTACGAAGTCTTTTATCATTCATTCTCAGATGTTCATCCCACCTCAAGCGACTTTGCAGAATCAGCAATTCTGCACTCCTACTACCACTTCTCAACATCACTGATCGCCATTCCCATATTTATCCCAAGAATTTTCCTAAGACAATGTTGGTATCGTTCCAAATACATCAAATGCCAACGATAAACAATCCATGTCTCACTTCCATAGAGCAATGGTGGCAGAAAACGTGTGCTATATACCTTAACTTTAGTTTGGATAGATATACTATGGTGTGACGAAAGATGCTTGTCAAGCCTACCAAAAACATTACTAGCTTTACTGATTCTATACGAAATTTCATTATCAAGGCCATTAGTGCTCTGAGTACTTCCTAAATATATGAATTTGATTAAAACTTCTAACATTTGTCCATATACAGTTACAGAAGGTACCATATAAAGTTTAAAGGGGACAGGTTGATACTTCAGAACAATTTTCTTCAAATTAATTGTAAGGCCCAATGCTGTATATGCTGCAGAAATCGCATTCATCATGTGTTGGATATATTCCTGGGAATGTGCTAACAGGTCACAATCATCTGCATGCAAGAACTCAATGATGTAAGAATGAAAAACTTTCGTTTTGGCACATACATTCCGTATGTGAAGTATAGCATTGGTTATAACAGATAAGTATAGCATTGGTTATAACAGATAAGTATAGCATTGGTTATAACAGATAGGTGGACTGAAAGTCCACTTATATGTGTCATGAAAAATCCATAGATCCATTATATAAGTTGTAACTTTACCATAATATTCACAAAACTATTTCTAAAATATACAGCCAGTGTTAATATTTCGTAATCAATGGCAATACTGAGATTAGTCAACTTTCATTAATTAGATTATGATGTCAAAATCTTTCTAAGCCATATATATATATATATATATATATATATATTCTCTCTCTTTCCTTTCCCGAGCGTCTAGTAACACAATCTATATCACGTCCTCACGTTGTTGTTTTTTGTTGTTGTTTTTTTGTCTTTTTCCTTTTTTGAACTTATATATATATGTATGTATATATAT
>NC_068991.1:28021181-28022850 GCF_001194135.2 Octopus bimaculoides
TATATATATATATATATATATATACAGATAGATAGATAGATAGATAGATAGATAGATAGATAGATAGTCAAGCAATTTGAAGAAAATGTTTAACTTCTTAGCAGTCACTCCTAAATTGCTGAGAATGATGCAATTACTGCCAACCTAATGCTCTTCTATGTCAGTAAAAAAAAAAACAAGATTAACGTGGACAGGATGCGACCATTGATTCGTGTAAAAAAGCTTCGTTAAAGATATTCACGAGCCAAGAAGTACGATGTTAAGTCGGGTGTTAGAGACACACTCAATACAGGTCGATTAAAGAAAAAGTCAAAACGGTAATTGTTGTTTCTCCATCGAAGCAATTAGAACTAGTCTCTTGATATTAGAAAACGTCAGCTGAGCATTTATTAAATACTTATGCAAATGCAATGCCTCAGAGTTATAGAGAAAGTTAAATATGATCAGATTCATGTTTTTCTAAACGTTAGGAAACAACATTCATCAAAATTCATCATTTAATAATAATAATCCTTTCTGCTAAATGCAGAAGGCCTGAAATTTGGCGGGAGGAGACTAGTCGATTACATAAACCCCAGTGTTTCATTGGTACTTTATTTATCGACTCCGAGAGGATTGAAGGCAAAGTCGACCACGGCCGTTTTTGGACTCTGAATATAAAGATGGACGAAAGGCCGTTAGTCATTTTGCTTGGCGTGTTAACAACTCTCCCAGCTCGCCACCTTAAAGTGAGATAACTAATAAGAAAAATGGCCGGGGTTGTAAAATATATGCTTCAAGAGCTGTTATTTGTATAACGTAGTAGAAGAGACATAGCTTATATGAGCAACATATAAGAAATATGCGAGGAAATGGAAAAATGGTCAAAGAATTCCCTCCCGCAACATTTATTTTTATTGCTATTTGTTTTTGTTTTTGCTTGTTCTGTAATGAGTTACGACTGCCCCTTGCGAGAGATAGAATGATCCGAGAAAAGTATAAATAGTAACAATCCGAATGAGTTAAAGGTTCAGAGTTCAGAGTCCAGTGAAGTTCGTGTTAGTTCGCAATGAAGTCGGAAGGTGTCGGTTGCTTAGTTGATTGTTGGTTCGTAAAGATGTTTGTAAGTTCGTTACATTGTTGTTACTTGTCTGGTTATCTTATTTATTGTATGTAACAAATTACTTTACAAAAGTTTGTTTATTTATAAACTGTCTAGAAGTTTCAACAGCTGAACCGACTGCAGAAGCAGATACTACAATGCTTAGTGAGACATCTCTTCCAAGTACAACAGGTAAGTAACATCGTTAAAAGCGCTTATCCACGGACAATCTATATATATAAAAATGAGAATGTGTGTCTGTGTGTCTGTCTGTCTGTCTGTCTGTCTGTGTGAATCCCTAAAACTCGAGAACTACGCAACCAATTTCATTCAAATTTTACACATGCCTTACTTAGGGTTCCAGTTGTGTTTTAGTAAAAAAAAATGTTTAACTTCTTGCAGAGTTCGAGCACACGGCAACATAATATCTCTTCCACTATTTAAGTATTGTGTCAAAAGTGAAACAAAAACACTCATGTCAAATACTTTCACTTTAAAAATGAAACTATTCCACTAACTGAAACAATCACATTTCGATACTGTAATGACAGATACTTTCACAGAGAGAGAAAGAGAGAAAGAGAGAGA
>NC_068991.1:28024675-28026905 GCF_001194135.2 Octopus bimaculoides
GGCTGCTCAAGAGTGGGCAGCAAAAAAAACCTATTTGTATATGCTCCACAAGGGAAAACAAGGAACATTGTTTACAACGAGGTGTTATAATCACAACAGCAAGAAAGTATGTACATGATCACCTTCTTTTACGAAACTTCATTGACTTTCATATATTTATATTGATATACATATATATACGTGTGTTTGGGTGCGTGTTTGTATATACATCTCTATATATAAAGATGATGCGTAGTCTAGACGGCGTTTTTAGATTTCATTATTCTCTTTAACCCGGGCAACGCCGGGTATTTCAGCTAGTAATATATATATATATCGTGTACCACAATTAATTCGGTGTCCTCTTTGATATCCTTCCGGCAACTCCGGAGTAGGTGGAGGTCTTCAGACCTGTAAGACAATACACCTTCATCGAAGTAATTAGAACTGGTCACCCGCGATTAGAAAATGTCAGCTGAGCATTTATTAGATATTTATATAAATGCAATGCTTCAGAGTTATAGAGACAGTTAAATATAATTATGTTCATGACTTTCTAAGCGACTATGAAGAGGTAGTAATGGTTGCCAACATTATTCCCCAAACAGTTTTCCGGGACGAGCATAGTTCAGGAAAGCTATTGGTGGACTTGAAAATACATACATACATACACACATGCATACACGCACACACACATACATACACATATGTATCTTTGTATGCATTTTATGCTATGTGTGTAGGTATGCATGCATGTATGTATATAAGCATATATGTATGTGTGTTCGGATATACATATGTACATGCACATATACATAATACATACATGCACACGCATACACACACATACATACATACATACATACATACATACATACATACATACGGCAGATTGCTACTAAATACCTAATCAACAAAGAGACAGTGAAGCTCATGGAGTTCCATGATGCAACCGTAAATGTAAATTATGCTATATTTCAGTGGAAGACATCACACATGTGATTAGCAGCTACCTAACAATGTCATCAAGGTACTACCACCCTATGCGACATGACATTGTCGCAAAAACTATATACAATGCCATTCAGAAAAAAGACAGTCTGGAATAAATATAGTGAATCCCCTTGTTACTGAAAACGCACACAAATACCAGCACAAGAAATACTGGTGGAACATTCTCATCAAAACATCTGTCAAGTGTGAACATAACAGTCCAGATATTGTTGTTTGGGACAGACAAGAGAAAGTATGTACCGTCATAGAGATCAACTGTTCTGCTGGTGTAACTATTTCTTTGAAAATCAAAGAGAAAGATGATAACAATGGACAACTGCATCAAAGCCTCCAGATTTTATATCCAGATTACGAATTTACATTTATACGAATAATAAATGGTGCACTTGGTTTTTGTAAGTAAATGTTTGCCAGTCTGGATAACGTTGGATTTTCAGAAAAAGAAATCAACCAACTGATTTGCGTATTACAAATACAACCTATAAGTGGAGCAGTAAAACTATGCAAGACTTTTCTCAGTTTTAAAATGTGACCCTGTTTTCGTTATCTACATTCCAACGATGAAGCTTTGTATCTTTGTTAGAAACCAGCTCCTTCTTCAGAGGAAGAATTTAAATGATTGAATTTAAATTTTTGATTGAATTTAAATGATTGAATACAAAAGAGACATGCATACATACATACACGCACACCAGTTGTTGGCACTCCGTCGTTTACGACGTCGAGGGTTCCAGTTCATCCGATCAACGGAACAGCCTGCTCGAGAAATTAACGTGCAAGTGGCTGAGCACTCCACAGACACGTGTACCCTTAATGTAGTTCTCGGGGATATTCAGCGTGACACAGTGTGACAAGGCTGACCCTTTGAATTACAGGCACAACAGAAACAGGAAGTAAGAGTGAGAGAAAGTTGTGGTGAATGAATACAGCAGGGTTCGCCACCATCCCCTGCCGGAGACTCGTGGAGCCTTAGCTCAATAAACACTCACAACGCCCGGTCTGGGAATCGAAACCGCGAGCCTATGACCGCGAGTCCGCTGCCCTAACCACTGGGCCATTGCACCTCCACTCACGCACACCCGTAAATTTATAAATACATGCAAAGGAGCTGATTTCTTATTGGTTTTGCAATTACTTGCCAAGTGAAAGAAATCGAACTTGAAATTTATTCTCTCCGAAACAACATAGTTATTAAAAGTGTGTGTGTGTGTGTGTGTGTGTGTGTGTGTGTGTGTGT
>NC_068991.1:28031958-28033223 GCF_001194135.2 Octopus bimaculoides
GGTTTCACATTTTGGCATAAGGCAAGCGATTTCAAGGGAGGGGTTAAGTTGATTACGTCGACCCCAGTGTTCAACTGAACTGATACTTATTTTATCGACTCAGAAATGCCGAAATGATGAAATGCAAAGTTGACCTCAGCTGAATTTGAATCCAGAACTTAGAGACGGATGAAGTGCCGCTAAGCATTTTGCCCGGTGCACTAAAGATTCTGCCAACTCGCCTTCTATATATATTTATATATATATATTAGTAGCAGTAGTAGTATTATATGAAAATTCACAACTTATTTTGCTGGGTATGATGGAAAGTGTCAGCTGTCCACAACCAACAGACAAAGGTGACAATTGTTTACTGGTCATGCTTCAAGAACCCTACGTATTATTATTGTTCAGTAATCTTATTCTTATTACGTGCTTTCACTGCACTACCGAGCGCAGCTCTGTGTACCTTGAGTAGTTGCTGTGGTTTGTTATGGTTCTCTTATTTTCCCTGTATTGAAAGTGTTTTACATAGGATGTGTGCAGTGCCTCGTTGTGCTATATTCTTATGTTATATATACTTGTAAAAAAAACAAGATTGAACTCGGAATCTTGGGGTTAGTAGCCTGCCTTCTTAACCATTACGTTATATGCCAGTGGGCAATTATAGAGTGGATTTTAGGGCTTATAAATCTAATAGTTTTTCGTATCCTTCCTCAATACCGGCTCCCATATTCTACTCATATCTGCTCTAAGTCTGCTTGGGAGGTCATTGTGTCCTAGCATATGTGCTGCCTCTTTTAGTTTTCGTATTTCCCAGTGGTGTTCTCTGTCTATTATTTTAACTTCATCCCCCAGGGGAAGTTGGTTTCCGTTTTTCCACACATAATCAGCTATACCCAATTCTTCAACATCTTCTTGTGTCACAGCTTTACGATGTTCCTCTACCCTTAATAATAATAATAATAATAATAATAATAATAATAATAATAATAATAATAATAATTACTAACTGAAGTAGAGATTGACCAAATTAAGCAAGCAGTAAAGGATAAAAAGAATGAAACTGCAGCTAAAGAAGATAGTACAGAGGAAATAATTATAAACCAGCCCAAGGCTGATGAAAATACAGTAATGATTGAAAGAGTTAAGGTAACTGATAGGCAAAGTGAAATACTCTCTGAACCAACCATAAACACTAATGCAGGTGAAAATCAAATAGATGAAGGAAGTCATACAGAAATCGACGCAACAGAACTACATGATCTAAAAAATCAAATCATGAT
>NC_068991.1:28036056-28038236 GCF_001194135.2 Octopus bimaculoides
CACATAATTTTCTTATGGTTTCTTAAACATTCACTTGAACAAAACTGTACAAATCCAAATATATGGTACCCTAGGCATAAACACCTACATGAACTTCTAACTTGTTGTCTCTTGAGGTCTCTGGGTGAGACTTGGATCCAACTTGTACAGATGCAAAACAAAAGTCAAACATAAAATAATAATAATAATAATAATAATGATAATAATAATAAGATCATCAAAAAAAATACCTTAGGAATGAGAACCCAGGGTTGGGTTCAAAATTCTATCAGGACACCTGATGAAGGCTGGAGAGTAAATCAGCCGAAACCTTGTGGTAACAGCAAACAAGATGAGGACACATATCCGTCCAATGTAAATAATATATATACACAAGTATATTATTATTATTATTATTATTATGATTATTATTATTATTATTATTATTATTATTGCAATGCACAACGGCCCCTGCTCGGCGGTCAAAGTAAATGGCCACCTATTGGAACCTTTAAGTATCGCACGTTCGGTCCGTCAGGGCTGCTCGCTGTCACCTCTTCTGCTGCGGAAGTTGGAACAGTTAAGAGGCCTCCCTTTCGAAATTGGACTCGGGAGAGCAGTGTCTGCATAAGCGGACGGCGTCATCGTCATGGTGTCGGACACCTCCGAAGTGGAGACGGTTGGCTCCATTGTAAAGGAATAAGAGTCGGTTGCAGGGGCTAAGATCAATGCCGACAGGCCGGTGGGATTGCGACTGGGCACCTGAGAAGCAAATCGATGCCGTCGGGCGCTTGACTGACTAACCAGTGAAACTACTTGAGATCTGGTTTGGTCCTGACCTCCAGGTGGATAAGAATTGGAAAGAGGTGCCGAACAGGGTGACCTCTTTTACCCAGAAATGGGCAGAGAGGAAATTGTCCCTGGAAGGTCGGGCAGAGGTAGCGAACGCCTAATACGCCTAACTCATTATTTATCGTCTGACCGTTGTGCCTTGCCCCAGTTACTGCTTGATTAGATTGGAGTGCATCCTGTTTATTTTCTTGTGGAAAGAACGCGTTCCAATTGTCCGGCGGTCGGTCTGCTGCCAATTTCTTTTGCTTGGCGGCTTAGGCATGCCATGGATTTTAAGGCGTAGACACACACGCCATATACAGCGATTTCTTGGTGAACGTGTGTGGGTTCTGTTTGTGAGACACACCTTTCTGCAGCTCGTCTCCTTGACGGTGCTGCAGACTTGGGTGAAGGATGTCGTCAGGCGCTCACTGTCTTCTACAAGTCGAGCAACAGGATAGGTGGATGTTCCACTTTAGATATTTAGAGAGGATTAGTAGTGGGGAAGTGCTCTAGGCGTCGACGAAGACGAACTGGCAAGTCTATTCCGGAGGTCATTCCGGTCAGGGACTGTTATGGATAATTTCCATCAGTTCAAGTCTTTAGGAATAGTTGCCAATGCGCCTATTACTACTGGGATACATTTTACCTGCACTTTCCATAGTGGCTAGGTTCTGGTACTTTTCTATTGTTTCTATACCTCTTATATTGATTCCTTCTTCATTTGTGACTGTAAAGTCAATTATCTGGCACTTTCTATTCTCTTTATCTACTACTACTACTACTACTACTACTACTAAATCAGGCCTTCGAGCATTTATTACTCTGTCAGTCTGAATGTTAAAGTCCAGCATCTTGTACTTCTTACTTTCTAGCACTTTACTAGGTTCATGTTCATACCGTTATTATGATGATTATAATTATTATTATTGCTGTTGTTGTTGTATAGTCAGCTCATGCTGTAAACATGTAAACATTCACTCTCATCCAATAGCCGAAAATAAACATCATTGAGCATTGTTAGCCGTTTCATGGGTGACATCTTGGTATCTCTACATGCTACAATTATCTTACATAAATGAAGGATCATTATAATGTTTACTACATAGATATACTATTTGCAGTTTATATATGTTTGCATTATTGTATTACATGGATGTATAATTTCTTAACATAGCTGAAGCTACGACCCATTATATTCTGTGTTGGTACATTTGCAAAAGTGAACAAAATTAGTGATACATTTTCCATTTATTGCCTTGTTGTTGAAAATTTCACATTATTTGTCTATATTTTCAGTACTGGGATAAAGACTTGGAATATGTTGCTCAGAAATGGGCAGAAAATTGCCAGTTTAAGCATGACAACGC
>NC_068991.1:28038759-28043618 GCF_001194135.2 Octopus bimaculoides
ATCTCATCTTCCTCGTCCACTTAATCTTGGGATGGTCGTAGGGACAGAGTCTTCAAGCATGCCTTTCATTGGGTCCTGTTATAATCAACTGCCTCTAATCAATCAGGCTGTATCTCTAAGCAAGATCAACTGAATTCAATGTGAAAACTTTCAGATGATAAAATTTTAAGTATAAATGTATAGATATTTATATTAATAGGTCCAAATTACAGAACACAAATGAGTGATTTGTGTAAGTTGGACCTATTAATATAAATATCTATATATTTATACTTAAAAAAATTCCTTGTCTGAAAGTTTCCACCTTTTGCTTTCTCTTCTTTGGCATGTATACAGAGATGCATATTTTGTATTTCATACCCAAACTATTATATTTAATATATTTTTATATATTTAATATAATTGATGTATCTAATTTGTTTGTCTGCATAATTGATTCTATATCTGCTTGACTTGATCCTTCTTACAGTGATATTTTACCTTAGAAAGTTAATCCCCTGTAAAGACATTGGAATCTCAGTTTGAATTTTTTGAGCACCACAAAGTGCCTTCTCAACTCAAAATCTCTGGATCTCATCTGTGGGCTATATATATAATATATCTCATCATCATCATTTAGCGTTTGTTGTCCATGCTGGCATGGGTTGGACAGTTTGTCCAGGGCTGGCAAGCTGGAAGGCTGCACCAGACCCCAATCTGATTTGGCATGGTTTCTTTGTCTGTATGCCCTTCCTAACACTAACCACTCCAAGAGTGTAATGGATGCTTTTAAGTGTCACCAGCTCAGGTGGCATTTGCATGACACCGGTATATGCCATGACAGCAATTTTACTTGGCTTGATGAGTCTTTCTCTCAAGCACGACATAATGCCAAAGCTCTTAGTCATTGCCTCTATGAGGCTCAATACTGAAGAGTAGCTTTTCATGTGCCACTGACATCGGCCACTTTGCTTCTGTGGGGCCCAGCACTCAAAAGATGCTTTTTACATGTCACAGGCATGAATACCAGTTATGTGACACCAGCATCAGCCATGGCTGTGATTTTACTTGGTTTGACAAGTCTTCTCAAGCACAGTATATCACCAAATATCTTCGTCACTAGTCATTGACTCTGTGGGGTCCAAAGTCTGAAGATGAATTTTCACCACCTCGTCCCATGTCTTCCTGGGTCTACCTCTTCCACAGGTTCCTACTACAGTCAGACATCAGCACTTCGTTACACAGCTGTCCTCGTCCATATACATCACATGACCATACCAGCACAGTCGTCTCTCTAGCACACCACATCTAATGCCTCTAATGCCTAACTTTTCTCTTTAGATTACACTCTGTCGAACATGCACACTGATATTGCATGTCAAACGAAGCATATAGGCTTCATTTCTTTCAAGCCTACACATGTCCTCGGCTGTCACAGCCCATGTTTCACTGCCATGTAACATGGCTGTTCAATCACAGGCATCATGCAATCTGCCTTTCAATCTGAGTGGGAGGCCCTTTGTTGTCAGCAGGGGTAGGAGCTCTCTGAACTTTACCCAGCCTATTCTTATTCTCACAGCTATGCTCTTGGAGCATCCACTTCCACTATTCACTTGGTCACCTAGATAATGGAAGCTGTCTAGCTTACCCCATTGGCAGTTGATGGAGTCTATTTTCTGTACATTTTCAGTGTTTGTGGTACCTGTGCATTTTCCATGCATAAAAGCTATTTTCCCAGTTAACAACCTTCCTCTGATATTGCTGTACTTCTTATGTGTCCATAGCTTACATCAGGTACATCCTATGGAGTTTCTACCTTTGCCTTTTCTACAGATCAAGCAGGGCCATCTACCTGAAGGGATTTGTGATTTGTCTGCCTTCCCACTTACTAAGAATTATATGTCTATATATGTATCTTTGATCTTTTACTGGTTTCAATCATCAGACTGCAGACATGTTGGGGTGCCACCTTCAAGAATTTTTAATTGAATGAATTAACTCGTGCTTTTCACAAAACCTGGTACTTATTCTATAGTGATCAACTAAGTTACAGGGATGTAAACACACTAAATTCAGTTGTCAAGCAGTAGTGAGGGTAACCTCACACACACACACACACACACACACACACACACATACATACATACATACATACATACATACATACATATATATATATATATATATATATATATATAAAGGTAAGCAGAGTTAGCATTTATAGTAACCAACTAAGGGATAAAAATATCCGTATTTACTATCGGAATCAGGTACTTGTGCTATCCCTGGACATGGGTATGCAGATAGACGATACAAAGAAAACACGGACAGGTCATTCGGAGTTTTATCTCTTCAGTCAAGATTCTGATTATCCTTGCAATTTCAGCTGTTTATTCTCGATATTGCTACAATCTGGCCAGCTCCAAGGAAAAAACTAAGATAAGAGCATTAGATTCCTTGGAAGAAAGCAACAAATGTATACAAAAACAAGGACAGAAAAAGCAATCAATGTTACACAAATACAATAGGAATAGTAACAGGACAAAATAAGAGATGTCTTTCAACTAAGGACAAATAAAATTAAACTGGCGACCACTATCATGACTACCATCTACAAGCAAACAACAATTATGACAAGCAAAAACCAAAAAATCATCAGCATTGCCACCATCATTCCTCATTTTTTCCTTTTTTTCTCTGTCTCTCTCTCTCTTTCACTCTTTCTCGCTCTCTCTACTCCCTCTTCTTCTATCTCTCATGAGCTACTTCCCTTAACATGATGCAGGAAGTAGGTAGGAACATATTATTGTACTAATGCATAGATGATTATGCCCTGTCATATAAAATCTGCCTTATCCCATATTATGACATTGCAATAAAGAGTACATACATCAGAAGAATACTAAACCATTCAAATACTATTTCAATGAGTTGAGTAGCTTAGTTGATCAAACACATTCACAGTCATAAATCAGATTGAGACGTGTTTACTTTCAATCTCATTATAAAGCAATAATTAAATGATTACTGGAAAGTAAAGAAATTTGGCTCAGTCATAACAATACAAAATTTGACTGTTAAAGTTATTTTAAATATTTTTCTTTAGGGAAATTTAATGTCGGACAAAATTTGGCTCTTGGACACCTAAACTGGTCACATGCTGTAAGCGGCTGGTATGGTGAAATAAAAGATTTCACCTATAACAAGCAAAATGTATTTTATAAAGTAGGACATTACACACAGGTAAGAATAATCTATTTTATACATCCAAACTTATTAAAATGTCTGAGTATTGTGGAAAACGAATAGTTGTGTTCTAGATAAAAAAGATGTCACAATTTAGTAAAAGATAAAAAGAGAACAGACCAGAAGTTAGTAAGAAATTCTAGAAGAAAATGACTTTATAGTTTTTCAGGATCAAATATTTTTATTCTGTGAAATCTGATTTGTAATTAGAATTTTCAGTATTTCTAAAGTGATTTTTCCAACTTATATACATATTGTTGTTATTATGTTAAACTGTTGTGTGTCCAAATTTGGCCAGATGTGTTTTTTTTTTCTCAATATTTATTTTTGCTTGCAATAGCAGGTTGTTTTCTTCAAACTATCATATCTCCAGCTGTTTCAGCTGCCAAGATATCAAAAATTGTCAAACTGCAGTACAACAGTTTTGCTATGGAATGGTGAAACTATTATTTTTTTTTTTTTCTGAAAAGGCTACGTTTTGGACTAACAACACTTATGCACAGTAGCAACATTATACAACATATTGACACACAAGAAATTCTCATAGATTTAGACATATTTTACCTTCATAAAGAAAGATCTAATGAAGTATATCAATGTAAATGTGGTGAACATGATGAAAGAGAGTATGTGGTAAGTTAGAGTACTCTAGACTAAACTGTATGTATTACTTGGATGCTATATATAAAGTTTTAAGTATATTTTCATTTTTACAGCTGGTCTGGGCAAGCTCTGCTGCTATTGGTTGTGGATTCGCTTATTGCAAAGGCGTAGGAAGACTGTATGCATGTAACTATGGTCCAGGGTAAGTCAATGTTTTCAATCTCTTTATAGTATTGCATTTTGGTGGTTGGCCAAAATGTATGTTTGGTTTTTCTTGATATTAAATTTCAGGCACTCCAATAAGTAGCTACTTTAAGTCTGTCTCTTGCACATCGCCACTCATTAGAGACTTGACGCTTCAGTATAGTTTGTCACAAACTTGCAATCAGACAGGTTGTATTTTGTGTGCTTAACTTTACTCTGAAGATGGAAGACCAAAGTAAGCATTATCAACATGTCATATATTTTTATTTTTAAAAAAATGTCAACATGACCAGTAGAATCATTCAGGAAGATATGTAATGTGTATGAAATTGATGTAGTGTATTCTAGTCATAACAATTTTAGCTACTGTTCCCCTGACTACACCTAATGTGTCTTTCTTTGAAGGGTATGATTTGAGGGAGATATGGTCACTACATCTAGCAATCCCAGTGATCACACAGCTATTGATTTCATGCTGGTAATAAATCTATTTGTCACATAAACTTAAGGAAAATTTACTGACGCATGAGATGAGTAATAATTTTTTTATAAATGTTAATATCGTTGGAGAAGATGGAAGGTTCATCTTTACCTTCCATTTCTTTTCATGTATAACTTGAGCATACTACACTTTTCCTTTCATTTCCTGTGTCGATAGATTTTACAAATGCCATTTTTACATTAAGAAATACAAGAAATTCATACATACACACACACACGCACACAAGCACATGCATGCACAAACACAATAAACACACATATGCATACATACACGCACGCACACACACACACACACACACACACACACACACACACACACACACACA
>NC_068991.1:28043951-28044825 GCF_001194135.2 Octopus bimaculoides
TATATATATATATATATATATATATATATATATATACAAAATAAGAGAGAAGATGGAGATAAGATTAATAAAAGTATATTAACATTGACAAGTCCAGACCTACAGTTGTTTCAATTCATCATTTGTAGCAAGAAATTAACCAAATTTAATTATATTTAACTGAATTAATTTGGTTAATTACTACAGCTAAGAATATCTTCAGGAAAAGATGCACAAAGCAATTAATTACATGCCACTACATTCTGAGTTCAAATTCCACTGAGGTCAACTTTGTCTTTCATCCTTTCAGAGTCAATAGATTAAGTACCAGTTCAATACTGAGGTCAGTTCAGTAATGGGGTCGCCTCCCCAAATTTTGGGCTTTGTGCCTATAGTAGAAAGGATTATTTATATTAATTTATGACAATCTGTATTTTTTTCTATAACTGTATCTATTTTTTTAACTGTGGTATATACTTTTAACTATAAAGGTACACTGTATTCTTCCTGTTCTTATGTTTCCATTTTGATTTAAATATGATTAATTCCTTTGTACATCCTTCCCTGAAGATGTTCTCACTTGTAGTAATTAACCAAAACAAATTAGTTAAATTAAATTAAATTTGGTTAAATTTTATGCTGCAAGTGATGAATTAAAATGATTGTAGGTCTGGTCTTGTCAATGTTAATAACCTTTTATTAACCTTATCTCCATCTCCTCTCTGGTTTTGTATAATATTAATAATACTATATATGTATGTGACTGCTTTGTTAGGCATTCAACTTGTCTAATCTTGGATAATTTTTTCCCTCAGAAGTTTATATCCTCACTTGTACCTTTATATATATATGTGTGTGCGTGTGTGTGTGTGTGTGTGTGTGTGTGTGTGTGTGT
>NC_068991.1:28045626-28058433 GCF_001194135.2 Octopus bimaculoides
TATACATATATATATATACATATATACATACATACATACATACATACATACATACATACATACATACATACATATATACATACATACACACACAACAGGCTTCTTTTTCTTTCCATCTACCAATTCCACTCAGAAGGCTTTGGTCAGCTTGAGGTTATAGTAGAAGACACTTGCCAAAAATGCTATGTAGTGGGACTGAACCCTGAATTATGTGGTTGGGAGGCAAACTTTTTATTACAGCCACACCTGCATTTTAATCCACATTTTTTTTTTTAGTTAAATCTCTTTATCCCTTTCATGCATTTTTAATATTTTATAATCACTCCTCATTAAAACATATTCATCAAAGAAATCATCAGTGTTTTTATAGAACATTCACAGATATGATTTCACAATTTGGGAACTAACTCCTTTTTCTCTTTACACATATTTTAATAACTGAATATTTATCCCCAAGATCTCTAATTCTTGCCCTGATTTCATTTCCTCACACCTTAAGTTGTAACTAATATTTCTGTTACATCAGCTGACCCTTCTGCTAGCTTGATCACTAAGTCCTTGTACTGGTCCTACTATTACATTAGCTGGTCCTTCTATTGGTCCTTTCTTTAGATCAGCTAGTCTTTCTACCAGTTCTTTTAAACCAACTTGGGAGAAAATTCTTATTTTCTTGTATAATTTTTTAAGTGCTTATTTCATGTATATGAAATAGAAAATCACACGATATAGTCTTATATTCAATATTACTATACCGAATATTATCTTCTCTCAACTTTTAGAAAATTAATTATTTTAAATGTTTTTTTATTTTTCAGAGGAAACAGTGCTTACTCTCTTAACCGACCATATAAATCATGCAAAGGACCTACAAAACTCATTGGTGAGAAGATATTTTAAAAAGCACACTTCTTTGTCCTTCAATAAGAAATACATAAACTAGCAATTAGAGTTCTGCATCATTGAATTAAGTGATTTCCTAAGCATTGTGTCTTATGTGCTAATGATTTTAATGGCTCAATACCTAACAAATTCATTATAATTTAAATTTGATTTCTGACATAATTCAATAATGTAATATATTAATTCATGGAAACTTTCTCATTTACTTTCAGATTGTAAAGGAAAGATTTGTCTGAATGGTGGTTCAAGGATTGGTGATGGTTGTACGTGTAAATGTTATCGGAACAAGATCTATTATGGACCACAATGTGAAAGTAAATATATTTTATCTTTTATCTTTTCCTTGCTTCAGTCATTGAAGTGTGACCATGTTTGGGCACTGTCATGAAGGTTTTAGTCAAACAAATCACACCCAGTACTTATTATTTTTATTTGTTTAAGCCTGATTCTTGTTCTATTGGTTTCTTTTGCAAAATTGCCAAGTTATGAAGACTTGCACAAACCAGCATTAGTTGTGCAGTGGTGGTGCAAGTCAAGCACACACACCCACACAAACATGACGGGCTTCTCTGAACTTCCTTCTAGAAAATTCACTCATAAAGCTTTGGTCAGTCTAGCGCTATAACAGAAGACACCTTAGGTGCCGTGCAGTGGGATTGAACCTAGGAAGCAAAATAGGAAGTAAAATTGGAAGCAAAATGTTTACTACACAGCCATATCTGGGCCTATAACTCTATTTTAAAGCAAAATTAAGTCATTATTGGTATCTATAATTATTTTCCTTATGTAATTAATAATTACATAAACGATAAATAACTGACACTAGGTTGTTATCTTGTTCTCTAGATAGTCATTTTGATAGGTAAATTTGGAAGTATATTTTTGTCTCCAAGGGCAATATCAGGAAATATGGCAAACATACAAGAATTATAATTACACTTTTATCAAATGAAAAGAAAACTTGTTAAAAGAAAAATATTTATTACCATAATATAAATTTTAATTATTTACATTATTTACATTCGACGGATATTTGTCCTCATCTTGTTTGTTGCTAACACAACGTTTCAGCTGATATAACCTCCAGCTTTCATCAGGTGTCTTGGGGAAATTTCGAACCTGGGTTCTCATTCCTAACGTATTTTCGATGTTATTATTATTATTATTATTATTATTATTATTATTATTATTGAGTGAGAGAGCAGTGCATGTCATGAAAGTGACACTGGGGTAAAATATACGAAGTCCGTTATACCCATCATGACTACCCATCTGATAAGGGTACACCAGGCACATGCATCACAACCATATGTGCGCGACATAGTGATTTCATATCAAGATATAACAGTGCATGACCTCGCAGGTGGGACCCAGTTAGAATTTTCTTCAAGTCAAATAGCCCATCCTGCTCAAAACGTCCCTGAATAAGGTTTGTTTAAGGATGTTGAGCAAAACACCCATGTTTCCAAAGGTGAATTATTCAAACCCAAAAGAATTCCTCTCAGCACATGGCTATGATGCTCCCCCACTACCTCTGCTCATGATCAGAGATGCACATATCATCAGCCACCAAGGGACATGCTCAACTGGTTAAGGTGAAACAACTGACAAGCAAATCTGTGGTATTAAGCAGAATATTTGCTGTAGGCCATCTTTTTATACCAAGACAAAACAATGTACATGATAACACTTCCAATCAGTTAAGATCAGAAGCCATGAGAACCACTGCTTGGTACTGCATCCGGGCAGTGTTATCATTATTATTATTATTATTATTATTATTATTCAGGTCACTGTCTGGAATCGAAATCAGAATCTTGGGGTTAGTAGCCCGCGCACTTAACCACTATGCCATATGCCCATGGGCATATGGCATAGTGGTTAAGAACCTAGTTGTCTACCAAAGCAACTCTTAGGTGACTCTGGCACTTAATATATTGAAGTGGTATCTCTGGCCCTTCATATATACTACAGTGGTAGGGATGGCAGTGGTATTAGTGATGGTGGCGGGGTGAAGTTATTATAATTTCTTAGAAAAAATGAAACAAAAGTAACCCAGAAATTTTGTTATTGTATTCCATTGCTAAGTCACCATACTTTATATTGAATATTTAAAGCAAAATATATCTAACCATCATCGATCATCATCATCGATCATCATCATCGATCATCATCATCATCACAAATGTCGTTAATGTCATTTTTATTATCACTATTTTAATGTGATTTTCTTTTCCATTGTAAACTAAATAGATGCTAGTAGGGTGGGACAGAGAAGATGGACGTTTTTAAAATGGCTATTACTCAGCCCTAGGAGGAGAGACATGTATCTGATAGGTACCATTCGGCCTATGGTGTTTTAGCATTTTTTACCCTTTTTAAGCAAAGCTATATCACTGTAGACAATAGAGTATTGCATGTTTGCTTAAAACAGTTACATGAAGAATAACAAGTCTGTCAGCAGTTCAGCATGAGTTTTAGTGACACTTCAGCATTCACCAAAATCAGGTTGTTCCTACCCGTAACACAATCTTACTTTGTACACGAGGTATGCTAATGAAAAGACTGGTAGGGGCACTATGAAAGGTATGGACTCCAGAAAATGTAGAACACATCAGACAAGATTTGATACGGAGTCCAAATTGCTCTGCTCAGAGGTACTCTACTGATCTTGACATTGGTAATTGATTGGTAAGGTGTATTTTGCATGAAGACCTGTATTTCCACCCATACAAATTGGTCATTGTGCAACACTTGAAACCATTGGACTAGGTGAAGCAGCTTCATGGAAGATGGAAGCAACTTTTGAGCTAAATGACAACCTCATTTTGTTAATGAGTGATGAAGCACGTTGTCATTTCAATGGCATGGTTAATCAACAGAACTGTCATTCTTGGGCTCTTAAAAATCCAAGAGAACTGCATGAAAGATCATTGCACAGCCTAAAGTGATGGTCTGGTATACTGTTGGAAAAGCTGCCATCTTGTTCCTTACATTTTTTAAGACAATAATGGAAATTCTATTACTGTGAACTCTGAGTGTTACATTGAGATGATAAGCAACTTCTCTCTGCCTGAATTATGATGAAAACATATGTCTATTCAAAGTGGGTGTTTTCAGCAGGATGAGGTGACAGCCCACACAGCCAGAGCATCAATGGACGTTCTTCGCCCTCTCTTTGGTGCCCTCCTCATTTCCAGGTTTGCTGACATTCCTTAGCCCCCTCGGTCCCTGATTTGTCTATGTGTGATTATTTCTTGTTGGGAAACCTCAAGGCACATGCGTATGTGCATATGCCCATACATTGGACAATTTGAAGGAAGCTATTCACGAAGAAATTGACAGACCAATACTGGAAAAAGTGGAGGCAAACTTCCAAGAACGCCTTCAGAAATGCATCATTGAAAATTGACACCACATGATGGTTGTTGTTTTCCACACTTAGATTTGACAATTGTTAATTTAATATAAACACATTGATGTCAATAAAATTTGTTTGCAGCTAAAACTAATGAGTACATGAATTTTTCAAAAACATCCATTCTCTCTGTCCCACCCTGTATGATGTTTACTATTATTTCAATTAAGCATCCATTAGGCTAAACATCTTAAGAACTGTCAATTCTAAAACTTCTCACATCTTCTTCACTCTTCTCTTACCTATGTCATCGTCTTCTACCAGTGCATACTACATTTTGTATACAAGTCATTGACTAGAACTAGAACATTTGTCTCTGCTGCATACATCAGCTGATGTCTTCAATGTCCAGATACATTCTCAACACAGCTGTGCACCATCTTTCATGTGGATTAATGTTACACATTCCATACATCATGCATGTGTCATTTCTTTCCAACCTATGAAGTAGATCTTCCATATTCAGTGTCCACATCCACATTCCATAACATTTGGTACCACACATCTCACACCAACTTTATGCAGTCTAACTCTACACAAAGAATCAAAATGAACAAGTTCCTCAACTTCTTTTGTCATCCTCCTTATACTAACAACTATTCTTTCTCCATATCCAGCCCTTTTGTTAATTCACATATGTATCTATCACACCTCAAGACACCCTACTTATATTTTTTTTGAATTTCCCACTTATTTACTTTACATACATAGAATTCCTGTGAACTTTCTTTACTAAATTTGAAATAATACCACTTCTGAGATGAAACTGAGATTTTGCTTTCCCCATGAAACAAATTCTTGATTTTTACAGTGGACTGTTCTCGAGGCAAAGAGCATTATCAGTGTGGTAAATATTACAAAAAAGAATATTGTGCTAAATACTCCAATGTTCCAGTCATATGTCCTGAGACGTGTAACCTGTGTCCAAGTGAGTAAATTGCATTTTCTATGATTTTACTTCCTCTCTCCTTTCAATGTTAACAGGTCATAGGATTGTTCAACCATTGTTAGGACAATAAATGTATTTGTATAAAGATAAACTAGGAGTTGGTATATAGAAGTAAGTTACAAAAGGTAACTACAGGTAAATAGAAATAGGTTTCCAGAGATTAATAGGCAAGTAGGCAAACATTTAGATGTATGATTGTCATCAATGTATTTGTGAAAAAGGCATATTTATAATATATGCTTTTTACAACTATGGCCATCTTACTAGTGTTGGTGCTATGAAAAAGTACTCAGTGCACTCTGTAAAGTGGTTGACATTTGAAACCATGCCAAAGCAGACATTAGTGCAAGATGTAGTCTACTGACCTGCTGGATCCTATGAAATTGTCGAACCCATGCCAGCATAGAAGATGCACTTTAAAGGATGATTATACATATTTAAACATAAAAAAAAGCAGGGAAAAAGATAAACTCGGAGTTGGTATATAGAAGTAATTTACAAAAGGTAACTAAAGGTAAGTAGAAATAAGTAACCAGAAAGAGATTGATTAGTAGGTATAGGTATGTTCAGTATGTTAGAATAAGATGCTTTTGTAAACTATGGCCACCTCACTAGCCATGGTGCCATAGAAAAAGCATGCAGTATGCTCTATAATGTGTTTGGCTTAGGAAGAGCACCAAGCTGTAGAAATCATGCCAAAGCAGACACTGGAGCATAATGCAATCCTCTGGCTTGTTGAATTCAGCCAAATCATCCATCCTATGCCAGCATGGAAGATGAAATCTAAAGGATAATTATGCATAATTAATATTAAAAGAAGGAAAATAAGTTGCATAATGCAGACACTATATCTGCTATAAACTGTACAGATGTGCTAACTATCACGTCATAGCAACATCACAGCAATTTTTTTCTAAATTAAGAGACTTAAATTGAGTTGTTAAACTGATAAACTAGAGACATGTCAGTGGGGATCTCAGTCCACACAATATTTCAGGTATACTATTATATATGTAATACATAAGAGAAGATAATAGAGAAGATAATATATATTATCTTCTATGTTATAACATACCTGCAAATGCATTGCGTTTTGGACAGGGTGTTGCTGTCATGATCACATGATTGTGGTTTCACAGCACATATATATACGTGTGTGTGTATGTGTTTGCGTGTGTGTGTGTGCGTATGTGTGTGTGTATGTGTGTGTGCAAGCACGCATATCTATATGTATATATTGCTATGGGTCATAAATTTGGGAATTTTAACTAATGCCGTTTTACGCCTATCCTGTATGTAAAAAATAGAAGCCAATATCATGCCTCACCTTGAATCAAAACAATTACATTAGTGAATTTTTTATAAATGAAATCTGCATGTCTAAATACATACAAATACTATATTGTAGGTGCAGTAATTCCACATGTGAAATCAGAACCCTCAAATCCAAACTTGGTAATGTATTTTCTAATGATTATTTGATATGAATGTAGGTGTACTCATAAGGTTCAAATGCTCAGTTTGCCTTTAGAATGGTTTCAGTTATGATGGCATTGTGCAGATTTTGATAAATTGTTTTCTAACAAAGCAAATTACTGGACTTAAAAATGTATTAAGGTCTGTCAATGTATGCATGAATGTGTGTGTAGACAGCGATATACTTTGTGGTATAAGGAGATAATCCTTTACAAATCTTACCAGATCAAATTAACCTTTTCCATTTCCAAATTTGATCAAATATTTTACAAGAAACAACAGTGGTATCAATATAATCAGCATAAATTAAGACAATGAGCTGGCCAAATTTTTACCACATCAGGCAAATTGCTTAGCAGCATTTCATCAGTTTTTATATTTTGAGTTCAAATTCTGCCAAGATCAACTTTACCTTTCATCTTTTCGGGGTCGAAAAAGCAAGTACCAGACAAAAGTCAATGTAATCAACTTATTCAATCCCCAGATATTGCTGGCCTTGTACCAATAATTGAAGCCAATATAACCAGTGTAAATACCTTTCACCATGGTGCCCCAACATGGCCACAGATCAGTGGCTAAAACCAATAAAAGAATAAAATAGTATGCATCATTACATTGTACATAACCCCCTTACTTTCTGATCTATGCTCCTTCCTGAGTCACTTCTATCTATCTCACCTTGCCATCTCTCCATATTGATGTTTCCCATCAAGCATTCTTCCACACTGCTTAGCATTTGCAGCATTCTTCTCAAACCTCATCTACAACCATCTCTTATTTCACACTCTCATAAAATTACTCATCCTCTTGTCCCCTCTAATTCACCACCTGAGTTCTTTTATATGCTCCTTCTTGTACCTTGAAATTCTACTCCTTGTGACCACCATCTCTATCTTCTTCTTTTAATTTTCTTGTCTGCCAAGTTTTGTGGTCACCTCACTTAGTGCCAGGAGCACAAAAAAAGCACTCAGTACACACTGTAATATGGATGGTATTATTCAGAGTATCCAGTCATAGGAACATTGCAAAAGCTGACAGTGCAGCTTGAAGCACTTTTGTGGTTCATCAGATCCTGTCTGACCATCTAATCCAGGGCAGCATGGAAAATAGAAGTTAAAATGGGATGATGACGATGATGACGATAATGATGATGAAGGGGATGATGATGATGACAGTGATGATGATGACAGTGATGATGCTGATGTCGATGATGATGACGATGATAAGACAAGGATGATCATGACATTGATGATGATGATGATGATGATGATGATGATGATGATGATGATGACAATGATGGTGATGATGATGAGGACGATGATGATGATGGCGATGATGATGATAAGGATGATGATGGAGAGTATGATATTGGAAATTCTAATTACACAATATTTTCCCCATTACAAAGAGGGAGAAATCATTAAAATTCCTCTAAAGTATAATCAAAAAATTACTATTTCTAAAATGTAAGATCAACAGTTTTAGATTATCAATTTAGTTTAACAATTTGGAGAAGGAAGTTGATGATCCTTCATAAACCATGTTAGGCAGCACCATTTTTTATGAGATTCATTTTCTATAAGGTCCAAAAATCAGAAGTATATTATTACAAGAAATTCTGTAAAGCAAACACCAAATATTTGAATCTCAATAATAAAAGCAAAGTATGGGTATTCCAGAAAGTGCTAAAGCATTTTATAAGGATTCAAAAGATCATTTGATATATTCAGTGTAAAAAAATGATGAGTGTCATTGTTATCTGTTCCACTGGTCTGAATACAGATTGTATAGGGACCATCATAGAGTTGTTTTTAGAACTTCCTTTTTGATATCTGACATCTTGTTCATTCATAAAATTCATTTCTACTTTCCAACAGAAAAACTGTCCTAGGAAGTACCATAAAATAGCAAATCACACAGCTTGCCTTCCGAAATCTAGTCTTGTATTAAAATCTGGTAAGTTAATTTCTTTGCTTAAAAATAACCTTAAATTTCTACAAAATCTAAATAACTAATCATTATTATTATATTTCTACATCAATCAAATCAAATCAGATCTAATAACCGAAAAGTAATGTTTTAAATCAGTCCAAAAATTGTCCTACACATGCTGGTTTACCAGGTGCATGTTCAAAATCTATTAATTGCGCAAGCTTTTTGTGTATACATTAGAGTACAATGTTTGAAAGATACTCTTATAGCATAATCCACTATGGATATATGTCAAGGAATGTCATACCAGAGCAAAAAACAACAACACCAATTATGATGCTGACAAATTGAACATGAGATCTGAAAGTTTTTCTGTGAATAGTTAGCAAAATCTTTTTTATTAATGATATGAATAGCATTTTACCCTCTCTCTATCACAGCGATATTCTCTGAAACATAAAGTTGTGTACCACACCATCTAAACCAACTGGATTCACTCACATTATAGTATATCACACATATATGTGTATTTGTTTATATAACAAAAGAAAATAGCATTCAGTACATGATATCGAGTTAATATTTATGGAGAATTGGCTGATTGATGATCCACACCTTTCCTACCCAGATTTTCATGAACATAGCATACATGTACAATTAATTGCCCATGCTTCCAAACTATATCAAATGAATGGTTAAAGCTGAGTTCACTTTGCACCAGCTAGATTGATTCTCATTGGCCAAGTCAGTCAACTAAACAAATAGTTTTTAGGGCAGAAAGAGGGCTGTTTCACATCTATATTGTAAGGAAAGTCACTTTGTCAAGACTTATAGTCATTAATGCTCAAGTACTCAATGATACTTGTTAGATCTGATAGCTGTGAGATTTCAGGCATTTGTGAGCTCTCAAATAGAAAATTATTTCAATGATGGCAATTAAATCATAGCTCTGTTCTCTGCCTAAATAATATCGCTGTCTGTTTTACTATATCTGATATATTAACTATATCCTAGGCAAAGCATGCATTAAAGAACAATATGATTTTATTAACAAAGTGCACGGTTATCTCTCTTAAACCTGAGAAGTCCAATCAGAAATTTCCCAGACTTACCACATACACAACGTGTCACATATTTGATCATGTCACCTACTTTGACAAGTAAAAGTTAGCACAGCTAATGCACCATGAACACACTATCAACCATTCACCATACATTGCTTGATCAATCATGTGTAAAACTCCAAATATTACCGTGTGAAAAGTTTTTATAGTTTATATTTTAAGAATATCTAACTTATAAATATCTGTTTCATTGTATAGGCATGACAGACAAAGACAGAAAACTTATTTTAGATTTACACAATAAATATCGGACAGAAGTTAATCCACCAGCATGTGACATGCTGAAAATGGTAAGTGCACATCGTTATACAAAATTTAAATTTTGTAATTGATAGAGTTAGTATCTGAATAAATAATTAAGTGAAGGTGGTTTATCACATGATTTTGGCATGTAAAATCAGTGTAGTTAACAACAAGGGGAGAAACTAAAGGAATTGTCTTCCAAGATGACCAAATATATATTGTGTCAATGATATATTTAGTAGTAGACATACACAAGAAAATAAATATACATATATAACTTTATTTATCAAACTATGTCTGTCTGTTAATCTCTCTGTCTGCATGTATGTCTGCATACAACTGGTAAATTACGATATATAATGTAGGTATATGTCTCATGAAGCACTTCCAGGGACGGTAGTGGTTATCTGAAAGTTGATATGTAAGGATGTGACTGGAAAGGCCACAAAACAACCTTCGAGTTTCATTCAATAAAGGAAATTTTGAAGAACAGAGTTAGAAAATTGTGTTTATTTCTTAGTTTACAATTGTTTCGGTGAATTCAAGTAAACCAATCTTGTGTGATCTGTTAGCTATGTCACAGCCCATGCCAGCTCTTCTGGACTTCGACAAAAGCAACAAACAATTTGATTTTTCAATCTTGCCAAAAATAGTATATACTCAGTAGACATGTAGTATGATATAGTAGGATATAATATAAAATAATATAATATAATATAATATAATATAATATAATATATATATATATATATATATATATATATATATATATGATATGGTGATGGACTCTGCCATCAAGGACAATGTATGACCATTCACTTTTTACCAAATGGCCGTCACAAATGATTTGTTTATAGTGATCAAATGTTAGTGCCACACATTAGCTCATGCTCTCCATCAAATTGGCCTTGTCTGTAGAGGTGCACTGTGCCATGCATTGAGTATTAAAGTGATTGCAGAGATGAAGTGTTTTGCTTTAGAACACAATGTACCACCTGGTCTAGAGATTGAAATCACAATCTAGTAATCATGAATGCAACATCCTAACCACTAGGTATATATATATATATATATTGGTTTCACATTTCAGTATAAGGCAAGCGATGTCAAGGGAGGGGTTAAGTTGATTACTTTGACCTCAATGTTGAGCTGTTACTTATTTTATCCACTCCAAAATGCTGAAATGATGAACAGCAATGTTGACCTCAGCAGAATTTGAATCCAGAATATAGAGGCGGATGAAATTCTGCTAAGCATTTTCCCAGTGCACTAACGATTCTGCCAACTCCGCTTATTTAATACATATATATATATTATTATTGTTATTATTGTTATTATTATTCCACTGTGGTTGACTTTGCCTTTCATCCTTTGAGTGTCGATAAATTAAATACCAGTTGAGTACTGGGGTCGATGTAATCGATGTAACCCCACCCACCAAATGTCAGGCTTTGTTCCTATAGTAGAAATGATTATAATTATTTATTAGTCTTATTTTTATTGCGTGCTTTCATTGCACTACTAAGCACAGCTCTGTGTGCCTTGGGTATGTGCTGTGGTTTGTTGTTGTGTTCTTATTTTCATTGTATTGAATGTGTTTTACATAGGATGTATGTGGTGCATAGTAGTATAATTTTCTATATGTTATATACACTTGTAAAATAAAACAAGTATATAGAAGTATATACTATTATTATTATTATTATTATTATTATTATTATTCTGCTGAGATTGACTTTGCCTTTCATCCTTTTGGGGTCAATAAATTAAGTACCAGCTGAGTACTGTAGTCAATACGATCGATTATCCTCCTCCCAACAAAATCCAGGCCTTGTGCCTATAGTAGAAAGGATTATTTATACTATTATCATTATCATCATCATCATCATCATCATTATTATTATTATTATTATTATTATTATTATTATTATTATTATTATTATTATTATTATTATTATCATTGTTATTATAGACGTCACACAGTATACAATATTGTGAGGTTGTTAATTGAAGATATTGTATCTACTGAGGGTTTGTATTGTTTGTCAAGTTACAACGAGGACTTCAGACAGGCAGTACTTTATGCAATATGCGTGCAGTTCCAAGTAATGCTGACTTTTGCAATACATCTAAATTGTAGGGTATTTCTAAGATATTCAGTTGTTTTTTCAGATTGGGTGGTATTGAACCCAATGCTTTGATGATAAAAGGGATAACCTTTATGTTCGGCTCTTGTAGTTGCCACACATTAGCAATCTCAATTTTGAGGTCTCCTTATTTATCAACTTTTTCTCTTTCTTTCATGATGATATGTTGATCTTCTGGCACTGCTATGTCGATTATTAGGCAATTATTATAATTATTATTGCTATTATTATCCTTATTATTATTATTATTATTATTATTATTATTATTATCATTATATAGTCAGCTCATGATGGAAACATGTAAACATTTGCTCTCATCCAATAGCCAAAGATAAACATCATTGAGCATTGTTAGCCGTTTCATGGGTGACATCTTGGTATCTCTACATGCTACAATTATCTTACATAAATGAAGGATCATTATAATGTTTACTACATAGATATACCATTTGCAGTTTATACATGTTTGCATTATTGTATTACATGGATGTATAATTTCTTAACATAGCTGAAGCTACGACCCATTATATTCTGTGTTGGTACATTTGCAAAAGTGAACAAAATTAGTGATACATTTTCCATTTATTGCCTTGTTGTTGAAAATTTCACATTATTTGT
>NC_068991.1:28058653-28066222 GCF_001194135.2 Octopus bimaculoides
TTGTATTAACCTTGAAAGGATGAACAGCAAAGCTGATCTTGACAGGATTTGAAAACAGAATGTAAAGAGACATAACTAAATACTATGAGGCACTCGGACAATTCTGCCAAACCACCATGGAAAGAAACTAATATAAAATATATTTTGGGAATTCTCATCTCATCTCATCTTCCTCGTCCACTTAATCTTGGGATGGTCGTAGGGACAGAGTCTTCAAGCATGCCTTTCATTGGGTCCTGTTATAATCAACTGCCTCTAATCAATCAGGCTGTATCTCTAAGCAAGATCAACTGAATTCAATGTGAAAACTTTCAGATGATAAACTTTTAAGTATAAATGTATAGATATTTATATTAATAGGTCCAAATTACAGAACACAAATGAGTGATTTGTATAAGTTGGACCTATTAATATAAATATCTATATATTTATACTTAAAAAAAATTCCTTGTCTGAAAGTTTCCACCTTTTGCTTTCTCTTCTTTGGCATGTATACAAAGATGCATATTTTGTATTTCATACCCAAACTATTATATTTAATATATTTTTATATATCTAATATAATTAATGCATTTAATTTGTTTATCTGTATAATTGACTCTATATCTGCTCAACTTGGTCTCTCTTACAGTCATTCTTTACCTTGTGAAATCGATCCCCTGTAGAGACATTGGAAACTAAGTTTCCATTGGAAGCTAACTAGCTTTTCATGTGTCACTAGCAGGAGACAGTTTGCCTCCGTGAGACCCTGAACTCGAAAGATACTTTTTATATGCCACTATTATGGGTACCAGTTATGTGACACCTGCATCAACCTTGGCAATGATTTCACTTGGTTTGACAGGTCTTCTCAAGTACAGCATATCCCCAAAGACTTTGGTCACAAGTCATTGCCTCTGTGGGACCCATGTCTTCCTAGGTCTACCTCTACCACAGGTTCCCTCTACAGTTAGACATTGGCACTTGTTTACACAGCTGCCATTGTCTATATGCATCACATAACCATACCAGCACAGTCATCTCTCTTGTACACATCTGATGCCTCTTATGCCTGGCTTTCCTCTCAAGATGTTTGCACTCTCTTGATCATGCATGCTGACTTGAAGATCTAGTGAAGCATGCTGCCTTCATTTCTTTCAAGCCTATGCATGTCCTTGGCTGTCACAGCTGTGTAGCATAGCTGTTTGCACACAGGCATCATGCAATCTGTCTTTCACATTGAGGGGAAGGCCTTTTGTTGTCAGCAGGGGTAGGAGCTCTCTGAACTTTACCCAGCCTATTCTTATTCTCACAGCTGCACTCTCAGAGCATCCACCTCCATTATTAACTTGGTCACCTATATAGCAGAAGCTATCAGCTAACTCTAGCTTACCCACCTGGCAATTGATGGAGACTATTTTCTGTATATTTTCAATGCTTATTGTACCTGCCCATTTTCCACCAATAAAAGCCATTTTCCCTGTTGACAACCTTCCTCTGATATTGCTGTACCTCTTATGTGTCCATAGCTTACATCAGATATATCTTATGGAGTTTCTACCTACGCTTTTTCTACAGATCAAGCAGGGCCATCTACCTGAAGGGATTTGTGATTTGTCTGCCTTCCTACTTACTAAGAATTATATGTCTATATATGTATCTTTGATCTTTTACTGGTTTCAATCATCAGACTGCAGACATGTTGAGGTGCCACCTTCAAGAATTTTTAATTGAATGAATTAACTCCAGTGTTTTTCGAAAAACCTGGTACTTATTCTATAGGTGTATTTTACTGAACAACTAAGTCACAGTGACGTAAACACACCACAATCGGTTGTCAAGTAGTGCTGAGGACAACCACACACACACACACACACACACACACACACACACACACACACACACACACACACACACACACACACATACACACACATACACACACTCACATGCACACACACATACATATATATATATATATATATATCAATATAAGCAACAGGATATCAAGAGGTGATGCAGTACGACCATTACAAGGAGCTCCATTTAATTGAACAATGCAATCCTCAGCTGCATGAATAAATAGAATCTTTTAATCAGTTGGACACATTAATATAATTTTACTCAAATTAATTCTAGTGTCATATATGATGTGAACTTACCCACTAGTATTATATATAAGTTATATATATTTTCTTATTATTCTCTATAATTTCTTACTATTGTGTTTTCTTATTTTGATATCTTTACCTATTAACCTTTTATCTCTTCTAAGTTATTAAATTTTTTAAAGGGAAATATAAACTTTCAAGCTACTTAAGTCTAGAAGAGATGATTATAACATATCCATAATAAAGTCCATATATTTGTGCATAGTTGCATGTGTGCACATAGTTAAATATATGTATGTATCTGTGCACAACTTATTTTTCCAGTTTTTTCTCTCATTCTTAGCTTATAACTAATATAAAGATAGTATGATTTATCATCCCAGTATTCCATAAGTAAATACCCAGAGCAATCTTTATAGAAACCACCTTATAAGTAAATAATTAAGTACAGGTGTGAATATTAAACTAATTCTATGTAATCTTCCCTTTCTAATGTTGAAAATTGGTATATATTCACAGTTTATCTATTCTGGTTATAATATCATTTTTAATAATCTTAAATTTTATCTTCATACAACATAACAATATTGTTTATATACATTCATCCATTGTACCCTGTGATAATTTCCTCTGTATTAACATCATAGGTTTTATTAGCGTCTTGCCCCTTTCACTGGTAATTAACATCTTGATTTAGGGTCTTCCCCTACCCAGCCTCCTTATAGACAATTACTTATACGTTTCCTAAAATCTCAACATGATTTATGACCATACCCAACTATAAAATGTCAACTCACTCTGTCTATCCATTCTAAACTGATACTGTCCTCTAGCCTTAGATTTGATAGTTGATTAAAAAAAAAAAGACTAATAAATTAAAAGTGAAACACAATCATTTACAAGCTATGACCCTAACAAACTTCATATAGCCCTTAGAAGTGTAATATATTCTGAGTTACATTAGTAGCAACATGGACTTTCTCCCTCTTCTTGCTTTATTAGAGAATTTGAGTAAAATTATATTAATGTGTCCAACTGAGGATAGCCCTGCATTTAAATTGATGTAATGATTGCATTGTTCAATTAAATGGAGTTGCTTGAAACGGTCGTACTGCATCACGTCTTGATATCCTGTTGCTTATTTTGATTTTATTCACCTTACTTTGAGTTGTACAGATAATACTGCACTGTCTTGGTGCTCCAACTTAAGTACCTAATTCAACTGAATCTCAATTATTTATGTATATATATACATATATGATGAACTTCTTTCAGTTTCCAACTACCAAATCTACTCAAAGTTTTGATCAGTCAGAGGCTTTAGCAGAAGACACTTGTCTAAGTTGCTATGCAGTCAGACTAAACCCGGAACCATGTGCTTGCGAAGCAAGCTCCTTATCACAAGCAACACCTGTATGTATGTGTGTGTGTGTGTGTGTGTGTGTGTATGCACTCACTAATAATTTGTTGTAGTTATTAGGTCAAAAGGAGGTTAGCTAATGAAGGTGTTGATGATGGTGGTGTATTCTTTTCTAAGTAGTAAGGAATTGACTCTGAACAATTTATTTTTTTGCATGGACTGAAATCTAAATCAAATACAGTTTGATTTAATACTTGCACATTTGTGCAAGTAATTGGCATTGAACAATGTCATTTTTACTGCCACCACTAACATAATTACTAACTACAAACAAACAACAATCATGACAGGCAACAACCAAAAATCATCAGCATTGACACCATCATCAATTTTTCATTGTCATCTCATTTTTTTTCATTTTTTTCTGGCTTTTTTCTTTATCTCCCATTCTCTGTCTCTCTATCTCTTTCCCTCTTTCTCTCTCTCTCTCTCTCTCTCTCTCTCTCTCTCTCTCTCTCTCTCTCTCTCTCTCTCTATCTCTCTCTCTCTCTCTACTCCCTCTTCTTATATCTCTCATGAGCTACTTCCCTTAACATGATGCAGGAAGTAGGTAGGAACATATTATTGTACTAATGCATAGATGATTATGCCCTGTCATATAAAATCTGCCTTATCCCATATTATGACATTGCAATAAAGAGTACATACATCAGAAGAATACTAAACCATTCAAATACTAATTCAATGAGTCGAGTAGCTTAGTTGATCAAACACTTTCACAGTCATAAAATCAGATTGAGATGTATTTACTATTTACTTTTAATCTCATTATAAAGCGATAATTAAATGATTACTGGAAAGAAAAGAAATTTGGCTCAGTCATGACAATACAAAATTTGACAGTTAAAGTTATTTCGAATATTTTTCTTTAGGGAAATTTAGTGTTGGAAAAAATATGGGTCTTAGATACCAAAACTGGACAGATGTTGTAGGCGGCTGGTATGCGGATATAAAAGAATTCACCTATAATGCATCAAATGCATTTCAGAAAGTAGGACATTACACACAGGTAAGAATAATCTATTTTATACATCCAAATTTTTTAAAATATCTGAGTATTGTGGAAAACGAATAGTTGTGTTCTAGATAAAAAAAGATGTCACAATTTAGTAAAAGATAAAAAGAGAACAGACCAGAAGTTAGTAAGAAATTCTAGAAGAAAAAGACTTTATAGTTTTTCAGGATCAAATATTTTACTCAGTGAAATCTGATTTGTAATTAGAATTTTCAGTATTTCTAAAGTGATTTTTCCAACTTATATACATATTGTTGCTATTATGTTAAACTGTTGTATGTCCAAATTTGGCAATATGCATATTTTTCAATATTTATTTTTGCTTGCAATAGCCAGTTCTTTTGGTCAAACTATCATATTTCCAGCTGTTCCAGATGTCAAGGTATCAAAAATTGTCAAAGTGTAGTGCAACAGTTTTGCTATGAAATGGTGAAACTATTGTTTTGTTTTCAGAAAAAGAAACGTTTTAGACTTACAACACCTTTGCATAATAGCAACAATATACATCTTATTGACACCCTACAAATTCTCATAGATTTAGAATTATTTTAACTTCATAATGAAAGATCTAATGAAGTATAGCAATGTAAATGTTGTGAACATGTTGAAAGTGAGTATGTGGGGTTTTTTAGTTCCCTGGGCTAAATTGGATGTAAAAGATGGTAGATATAAAATTTTAAGTATATTTTCATTTTTACAGATAGTCTGGGCAAACACTGCTACTATTGGTTGTGGATTCGCTGATTGCAAAGGTCAAGGAAAAATGTTTGTATGTAACTATGGTCCAGCGTAAGTCAATGCTTTCAATCTCTTTATAATATTGCATTTTGGTGGTTGGCCAAAATGTATGTTTGGTTTTTCTTGATATCAAATTTCAGGCACTCCAATAAGTAGCTACTTTAAGCCTGTCTCTTGCACATCTCCACTCATTAGAGACTTGATGCCTCGGTTTACTTTCTCACAAGTCAGCAATCAGACAGGTTGTATTTTGTATGCTTGAAAATGGAGGACTGAACTGAACATTATCAACACTTCATGTATTTTTATTTTAAGAAATGGCAACAAAAGCAGTAGAATTGTTCAGGAAGATATGTGCTGTGTATGGAAAGGATGCAGTTACTGAATGTATGTGTCAGGAATGGTTTCCAAGTATGCATTCCAGACATTTCGTGGCTCAAAATGCACCTCATTCTGGCCAGCCTACTGAGATTTACAAGCAATATTAACCCCCATTATATGGCCAGGATGATTGCAGATAATCCCTAAATATCCAAACTGAGTCTTCAATACAAACCAGCTGCATCAACTTGGTGATGTGAGCAGGTTCAGTGTTTGGGTCCCACATCAATTGAATGAAAGTAAACTTGGTCAATGGATTTCCATCGGTGATTCTTGGTAGAAATATAAAGAAAATTATCCTTTTTCGACGGGAATGGTATCACAGAATATAAAATGGATCATCTATAACAATGTGAAGTGCAAAAGATCATTAGGGAAGTCCAGTGAACCACCACAAATAACCACTAAAGCAGGAGTTCACACACAAAAAGTTATGCTTTCAGTTTAGTGAGACTGGAAGAGCATTATCGTTTACTAGCTTCTTCCCATATACAGGACCAACAATAATTTGGATGTGTACTGTGCCAATGGACAAATTAAATACAGCAATCCACTTGAAATATCTACCACTTGTAATTGTAAGTGCATTGTCTTTCATTACAACGAAGTCAGATCACAGTCTTCTTTGCAGACATACCAGAAATTATTGGGTCTTGGTTGGGAAGTTCTGCTCTCTCCATATTTGCCACCCTTGCAACTTCTAATTTCCACCTGCTTTGGTTTCTTCGTTGAGTGGAAAAACCTTCAACTCTTCAGTTGTGATGAAGTGTATTCCAGTCATGACAAGTTAGCCCTTTTTAACTATTGTACACATCACTACACCTAATGTGTCTTTCCTTGACGGGTGTGATTTGAGGGAGATTTGAGCACTACATCTAGCAAGCCCAGTGAACACACAGTTATTGATTTTATGTTGGTAATAAATCTATTTGTCACATAAACTTAAGGAAAATTTACAGACACATGAAATGAATTATAATGTTTTTTTATAATGTTAATATCTTTGGAGATGAAATATTTCTTGATATTTATATCTATCATACCAGTTAGCTGACAAAATTGTTATCATGCTGGGCAAAATGCTTAGCAGCATTTCATCCATCATTTTGTTCGTAATTCAAATTCTACTGAGGCCAACATAGCATTTCATCCTTTCAGGGTTGATAAAATAAGTACCAGTTGAACACTGTGGTTGATATTATTTACATTATTTACATTTGATGGATATTTGTCCTCATCTTGTTTGTTGTTAACACAACGTTTCGGCTGATATACCCTCCAGCCTTCTTCAGGTGTCTTGGGGAAATTTCGAATCTGGTTTCTCATTCCTAAGGTATTTTTTGATGTTGTTATTATTATTATTTTTATTATTATTATTATTATTATTATTATTATTGTTCAGGATACTGCTTGGAATCGAACTCGGAATCTTGGGGTTAGTAGCCTGTGCTCTTAACCACTACGCCATATGCCTGTGTGCATATAGAACTTTACTGTGGTTGATATAATTGATTTACCCGCTTCCTCAAAATTGCTGGCCTCAAGCCAAACTTTGAAGTTAATATTCATCCAAAGTTTCAATCATTTTGATCTTTAACCTCATCTATCTCTATTTCTGAATAGGTACCTGAATGTTATTAAAAGGTATCTAAGCCTCTATACACACCCACATCTAAAATAAATCTTAGGGACATCCAAAATTAGAGTTCACCAAACTAACAAATCCTCTATAACTACCAGCAGGTACATTTTCTGTGTCCTCTTTCTCATCTCCAATCACTTACAAGTTACAGGGATTTAAACCCAACAACATCAGTTACCGAATAGTTACCAACACAGGCACAAAAACACACACGCACACACGCACACACACACACACACACACACACACACAAACACACACATAGGCACAGGAGTGGCTGTGT
>NC_068991.1:28066232-28069499 GCF_001194135.2 Octopus bimaculoides
CACACACACACACACAAACACACACATAGGCACAGGAGTGGCTGTGTGGTAAGAAGCTTACTTCCCAACCACATGGTTCTAGGGTCAGTCCCACTGCCTGGCACCTTGGGTGTCTTCTGCTATAGCCTCAGGGCGACCAAAGCCTTCTGTGTGGATTTGGTAGATGGAAACTGAAAGAAGCCCATTGTATGTATGTTTGTGTGTGTGTGTGTGTGTGTGTGACACACACACACACACACACACACACACAACAGGCTTCTTTCTCTTTCCATCTACCAATTCCACTCACAAGGCTTTGATCAGCTTGAGGCTATAGCAGAAGACACTTACCATACATGGCACGTAGTGGGACTGAATCCAGAATTATGTGGTTCCTCTGTTGGATCAACTGGTACTTCTATTACAGCAACTTGTTCGTCTAGTGGTTCTTTTAAACCAACTGGTCCTTCTACCTGGGAGAAAATTCTTATTTTCTTGTATAATTTTTGAGTGCTTATTTCAGGTATATGAAATAGAAAATCACAAGATATTGTCTTATATTCAATATTACTATACTGAATATTACCTTCTCTCAACTTTTAGAAAATTAATTATTTTAAATGTTTTTTTTTTATTTTTCAGAGGAAACGCTCATGACACTTATAACCTACCATATAAATCATGTAAAGGACCTACAAAACTCATTGGTGAGAAGATATTTTAAAAAGCACACTTCTTTGTCCGTCAATAAGAAATACATAAACTAGCGATTAGAGTTCTGCATCATTGAATTAAGTGATTTCCTAAGCATTGTGTCTTATGTGCTAATGATTTTAATGGCTCAATACCTAACAAATTCATTATAATTTAAATTTGATTTCTGACATAATTCAATAATATAATATATTAATTCATGAAAACTTTCTCATTTACTTTTAGATTGTAAAGGAAGGGTTTGTCGGAATTGGAGTACAAGGATTGGTGATGGTTGTAAGTGTAAATGTTTGAAGAGCCGGATCTATCATGGACCACAATGTAGAAGTAAATATATTTTATCTTTTATCTTTTCCTTTTTGTCTTTTCCTCTCTCTCTCTCTCTTTCTCTCTCTCGCTCTCTTTCTCACTCACTTTCCTTCTCTCTCTCCCTCTCTCGCTCTCTCTCTCTCTCTCTCTTTCTCTCTCTCATCCTCCTCTGTACTATGTAAAGCAAGACTGGAGGATCAATCAGTTACCCAATCCCATATTTGCTTCTTGTCAAGCCAAGAAAGGCAAGATGTCTAAGTAGTGGCCACCCTCTGACAGATTTATGGTAGAGCTTGAAGTAGTGGTGACCCGCTGGACTACATCCCTGCTCATTGCTATTAGGACAGAGGTGCTATCCACAAGTGCGAGCCCGTGAGTCAGAACAGCTGTTCCAGCATGTCTCCTTCACCATCCCCGGGGCAATGCCTCTCGGATTTTGTCCACCAGGAGCATGAAGCAGACTGACAAATCATTTTAGTTATAGTTGTTTTATTGACATTAAGTACAAGACACCTGTTTCTATCTCTGTTACACTCTAAAATTTTATCATCTGACACAAGATCACCTCCTCCAATGCCCCCTCCCTTCTCAAAGGATCTTTCTCTTGCAAGTTACTTGGTGACCCAGCCAGTGCTGATGCCACTTCAAAAGCGTCCAGTCCACACTGTAATGTGGTTATCATTTGGAAGGGCAACCATCCAACTGTAAAATCCATGCCAAAACTAATCTTGCCATGTAAAAAGCACTCAGTCGTGTCTGCTGAGAGGTTGGTGCTAGGAAGGGCATCCAGCCATAAAAGCCATGCCAAAACAGACACAGAAGTTTGGTGCATTCTTCTGCCTGGCCAGCTTCTGTCAAATTGCCCAACCCATGCCAGCATGGAAGGCAGAAATTAAACAATAATGATGGTGATGAAAACAGAATAAAGATACTTGAATGATATAGGAATATATGAAAGACAGCTAATACCAAAAGCTATTGCTAACTAATGAACTACAGGTAATCAACATTTATATTAGCTATAATATCAGATTACCTGATATAGTTCATGTATATCAGGTAACCTAACTGCCTCAGATTACGTAAATGGTTGTCTGACAAACTCACAATAATAATTTAGCTGTCTACCAAAAACAACTCTTAGATATCTCTGGCATTTAATATACTGAAGCAATATCTTTGGTCCCTCATATATACTACAGTAGGAGGGATGGCAGTGGTGATGGTGGTGGTGGTGGTGGTGGTGGTGGTGGTGGTGGTGATGGTGGGGTTATTATAATTTCTTAGAAAAAATAAAAAAGTCACCAGAAATTTTGTTATTATACTCTACTGATAAGTCCCAATATCTTAGAATGGATATTTAAAGCAAAACATATCTAATCATCATCATCATCATCAGTACCACTTGTCACTTTTATTGTCACTATTTTAATGTGCTTTTCTTTGCCATTGTAGACTGCATAGATGCTAGTATGATGCTTAATACTATTTCAATTAAGCATCCATTAAGCAAAACATCTTAAGAACTGTCTCTACTAAAACTTCTCACATCTTCTTCACTCTTCTCTTACCTATGTCATCATCTTCTACCAGTGCACACTACATTTTGTATACAAGTCATTGACTAGAACTAGAACATTTGTCTCTGCTGCTTACATCAGCTGATGTCTTCAATGTCCAGATAGTCTCAACACAGCAGTGCACCATTTTTCATGTGGATTAATGTTACACATTCCATACACCATGCATGTGTCATTTCTTTCCAACCTCTGTAATAGATCTTCTACAGTCACTGTCCATGTCCCTATTCCATAACATTTGGTATCACACATCTCGCACCACCATTATGCAGTCTAACTCTACACAAAGAATCAGAATGAACACGTTCACCCAACTTCTTTGTCACCTTCCTTATACTAACAACTATTCTTTCATCAAATCCAGCTCTTTTGTTATTTATGTCACATATGCATTTATCACACCTAAAGGGACTCTACCTACATTTTTTTTTTTTTTGTATTTCTCGCTGTTTACATTATATGTACATTGAACTTTCTCACTTAATTTGAAATAATACCACTTCTGAGATGAAAGTGAGATTTTGCTTTCCCCATGAAACAAATTCTTGATTTTTTACAGTGAACTGTGCTCGAGGCAAAGAAAATGCTCATTGTGGTGGATATTTCACAAAAGAAGATTGTATTGAGTATTCCAATGTTCCATTCATATGTCCTGAGACGTGTAACCTGTGTCCAAGTGAGTAAA
>NC_068991.1:28069865-28071287 GCF_001194135.2 Octopus bimaculoides
CAATGTTAACAGGTCATAGGATTGTTCAACCATTGTTAGGACAATAAATGTATTTGTATAAAGATAAACTAGGAGTTGGTATATAGAAGTAAGTTACAAAAGGTAACTACAGGTAAATAGAAATAGGTTTCCAGAGATTAATAGGCAAGTAGGCAAACATTTAGATGTATGATTGTCGTCAATGTATTTGTGAAAAAGGCATATTTATAATATATGCTTTTTACAACTATGGCCATCTTACTAGTGTTGGTGCTATGAAAAAGTACTCAGTGCACTCTGTAAAGTGGTTGGCATTTGAAACCATGCCAAAGCAGACATTAGTGCAAGATGCAGTCTACTGACCTGCTGGATCCTGTGAAATTGTTCAACCCATGCCAGCATAGAAGATGCACTTTAAAGGATGATTATACATATTTAAATGTAAAAAGAAGCAGGGAAAAAGTTGCAAGTTGCAAACACTATATCTGCTGTAGCTGTATAGCTGTTCTAACCTTTACACTTTGGTGCAGTGGTTAGCACAACATTTGACTGCCTAACATAACAGACTTAAAGAGAGTAGCTACAAAAACAAATTAGAGACTTGTCAGTGAGGATCTCAGTCCACACAGTATTTAAAGTATACTATTATATGTTATATAATATAGAAGATGATATATATTATTTCAGAGTCATAGCCGTGTGGTAAGAAGCTTACTTCCCAACTTCATGGTTCTGGGTTCAGTTCCACTGCATGGCACCTTGGGCAAGTGTCTTTTACTACAGCTTCAGGTTGACCAAAGCCTAACAGAAAGAATCCTATTATATATTTGTGTGTGTTTGTCCTTGTGTCTATGTTTGTCCCCCACCACCAGTTGACAATTGATGTTAATATGTTTACATTTCCATAATTTGGCAGTTTGGCAAAAGGGACCAATAAAAAAAGTACTAGGCTTTAAAAAAGTAAATAAGTACTGGTCTTGATTCATTTGACTAAAAGATTTTCAAGGTGTTGCCCCACCATTGCCCTAGTCAAATGACTGAAACAAGTAAGAGATAAAAGATAAAAGAATAGTATAGAAAATGAAAAGTATAATTCATTAACAAATTACTTTTATGACAGGAACCAAAATGTCCTGACGACATTTCTGATATTTTGATACATATAGGAATATTTGAAATATAAAAATTGAAATTCATGTAAAAGTATATGAAAGAATTCCAGTTGTTTGTGGCTGTTTCTAAAGTTATATGCCAAAGATATTGCCTGTATAATTAACAAAGTAGATAAGCAAAGAAATAAATCTGCCATTAGCAGAGTCTATAAGGAGAGGGACTTATTCATAGTTATTTGAATGTCTACTAATGTTTATATAAAGCAAAAAAGCAACAAAAATATTGCAAAACTTTTGGCTCAACAAACGATGTATCTATATGTATATATAT
>NC_068991.1:28072193-28072959 GCF_001194135.2 Octopus bimaculoides
TTTTGCAAACAACTTGGAAATTCAAATGCTACCTGTTGAAAGCTCCGCATATTAGATACTAAGAAGTTCATGGTGTCAACAGGAGAGAATGTATGCCATTTTGGGGCCTTCCTCTCAATGGTGGTTTTTACCTTACAATGAGTTAACCTTGGTGACAACAATAGCCTCTCACTGTGTCCAATGAATCCTCTACTTCCAACTGCGCTTGGAAAACGATCTGCTTTCCAGCCTGTGTCTTCATATTCCTCAAGGAAGCTTTTATAATGGCTGATCTTTCAACCCCAAGTTAATATTCATTTCCTTTGTAACTGGAATGGGAATGAATCCTTGGCACCAAGGAAAATCTGCAGCCACCCCACAAGGAAGTTTCTTCTTCTTCAAATGGATCTGCTGTCCTGAACGCAGAAAGGTAATGAAATCTGTTTGATTTCTTCAGTGTTTTTTCTCTACTGTTGATGAAAACAACTTTGTTCCTTATAGCATTGAAGATGACCTTAAGGATGAGATTGCATCTCCATGTATATCTATCTATTCAATAGCAGCAGTTGAAAAGAATATATTTCAGTGTTCTGACATCTGCATTTCTCATTCTTTGATACATTCCATCATACTAGATTTGTAGGCAACGGCAAAACATCATAGGATGAATGAATCTGGAAACTTAGATGTGATTTAGTCCACATCCATATTTCATTCCAACTTATTTTTCCCTCAACTACGTGTTTCTCCTATCTTGTCATCTGTCCTTGAGAGCATTGTATTATAT
>NC_068991.1:28073310-28074992 GCF_001194135.2 Octopus bimaculoides
ATATATACTTCCGGTCTCGTTGAAGAAAGACGTGCATTTTCGTTCTCCTGAAACAACCCAAAAGAGATTGCATAAATCGACGATAAAATCTGCTAAAACTGACAAAACATAGACCTTGTTATATAAGAACAGTCTACTGTAATATACTAATTAAAAAAACGTAATATATTACTCTAAAAGTTGAATATATTACATTAAAGTCAGCGACACAAGCAAGTTATCATCGAAAAACCACGTTGTTACAAGGGATTGCCTAAATCGAAGCAAAGCTAAAACTGACAGAAGGTAGTACTTGTTACGTCATAACGGTCTACCATAATATATTGATTAAAAGAGAAAAAAAGTAATATATTACACTAAAAGTTTAATATAGTACATTAAAGTCGGTGCAACAAGGCATCGTCGATAACCGCGTGGTTACAAGTCGTAGGTTTATTTGCAGTCGAATGTAAGAAGCAAAAAAAGAATTGTTTTTGAAAGAAAACTTCTTCGTACAGGAACAAGGATTTGGAATTTTACTTCTTACGAATAAGTATTCTTTTCATTTGTTTGTTTTCTTTTAACTTGTGTAACATTTGAGTTACGACTTAATCTTTGTTTACTTTCTGAGAATTCTCATTATAATTTTCATTTAACTTTTATTACAGCGACCACTTAGCTTTGGTTCTCTTTGAAAAATAGAAACCATTACGAAACCCCTTTCTTTTTTCTTATCGTTTCTTTTTTTCACTTCATCTCTTTGCAATTATTTAAATTACAAATCCAATTTAGAATTACGAAATTTCGTTTTCCTACACATCTTCGTTACCTGCTCCCACTCTCTTTTTCATAAGTACCATTTCCTCTCTCCCTCTCTGTCTTCCATATCTTACTCTTTTTCTCATCTCTCTCCCTCGCTTTCATATCCTCCTCTTTTCTCAGTTCTCTTTCCTTTCCTTTGTATCTCACAACGTCTTCCTCCCCTTCTGTCACCTCACCCTCTCCCTCATATACTTCTCATTTTCCCCCTCTTCTCAGTCCGTTTCTCCCTTTCTCTCACATCCTTCATCCTTTCCTGTCTCTCCCTCAGTCTCTCTCTTTTTCTCTTCCCATCTTCTACCTCCCTTAGTCTGTCTCTTTCTCCTCCCCTCCTCTCCTTTACTCTGTCTCTCTTTCTCTCCCCCTCCTCTCCTCACTCTGCCTCTCTTTCTCTCCCCTTCCTCTACCTCTCTCTGTCTCTCTAACACCCCACACTCCCCCTCTTCCTCATATCACCCTCTCTCTTTCCTTCATATCTCCCTCTCTCTTTCCTTCATATCTCCTTCTCTCTTTCCCTATTCCCCCCTCTGTGTTTCTTTTCTACCTCCCCCTATCTGTCACTTCCCCGCTATCCTCTACTCCCCTTCTGGGCTTAAAAAACGAAGATGGCACCAAAGTGGGAGAAGAAAGAATTAAATCTTCTGTTGCGAGCATGGATAATTGCTAGTGGCGATCCGCCGAACAACATCATCACTACTGCACTGAAGAGCAATGGCTTTCACATAACCACTGATCAGATAGAGCGGAAGAAGAATGAATTCCTCCGATCCTATACACTCATCAGACCACACATCGACACCCTGGATGTCATAATCGAAAACTATTGTGGAAAGGCTGATAAGGATGGAGAAGATGAAAAGGAAAAAACACCCGGAAGTCTCTTT
>NC_068991.1:28075337-28076782 GCF_001194135.2 Octopus bimaculoides
CACAAGCATAAAGAAGGAAAATGTAAAAATGAAACAACTAAAACCGAAACCCCAATCCACCAAACAAAAAGTAGAAAACCCCAAGGAGGATCCAATGCCATCCAAGACCCTACAGGAAAGAAGAAATTTGGAAGGCACTCAAGAACCTGCAAATTTTACCTGCAAGGCAAATGTTGGCATAGGGAAGACGGCAAAAACTGCCGGTTTGCCCACCCGACACCCCACCAAAACTACAAAGGCCTTAATGATAAAAACTTCCTTGAGGAAAGACGACAAATGTCTCCAAGGAAAAATTTCACCAAAGAAGTGCGCTCTTCAGAGATTATACGCAACGCAGCAGCTGAGCAAGAGTCTTTTCTATACATGGTGCAAAAGATTGTGCTGCAGCTGAACTGGCTACACCAAGCACAAACAAGGAACCTTGCCCACCACTGCGCAAGACCACCACAGTCAACAGACATGGGATGGCCTCCCCTAACGCCTGCACAGGCATCACGCCAATATTTTTACTAAATATTGGGGGCCTGTTGTATTATAATAACAAAAGCAAAATTTCTTTCCTGAGAGACCTTGCTGCATGCAATCAAGCCCTATGCATAGCACTCGTGGAAACTCACCTCAGCCCTGATATAGAGGATGCAGAAGTACACATACCAAAATATGTCATACTGCGAACAGACAGAAGGGAAAGGAGCTATAGTGGAGTTGCTGTATACATCCGTGACGACCTCAAGCCCCAGGTCTTACTGTCATACTCAAATTCGGTATGTGACACCCTAATTGTATACATAAGACAACAAAATATAGTCATATGCAATACATATCGCCCACCGGATGCTCTAAACCACATAGGCAAATCTGAAGATTGCTTCACTAGAATTAAAGAAATCCTCATGAAACTGGAACACCACGTGACCATATTTCTTATGAGTGATTTCAACTTCCCAAACGTCAAATGGCCCGAAGGTCTCATATTCTCAAGAATGACTCATAGCAAGCAAGCACAGGTGGAGTCCCTGCTCAACCTCACCAATGCCCTATTCATGGAGCAAGCTGTTCTCAGGCCAACTAGAGCAAATAACATTCTGGATCTCTGCTTCACGAACAATATGGACATCATTCATGATGTGAAAGTGACGCCGACATTAGTCTCGGAGCACAACATAATAGAGTTGTCTGTTTGGGCCGAAAGTAACCACAGACATATAGCCTAAAGGAAGCACTCGAAATCTCTCCAATCTGAACTTCCACAAAGCAGACTGGAAATCGATCCAGAAAGAGATCCACAGAGAGGATTGGCCAAAGTGTCTCTCCACACCAGACATTGATATGAAGCTAAAATGTTTCATGTCTATTGTGCAAGCCATATGCCAGAAATATGTCCCAGAGCACAAGGCCAAAACAGATAGGAACAAGATTCCAAGGGAGAAGAAGATCCTCATGAG
>NC_068991.1:28076792-28078493 GCF_001194135.2 Octopus bimaculoides
ATAGGAACAAGATTCCAAGGGAGAAGAAGATCCTCATGAGACGACGCACAAAAGTTGCAAATCGACTCAACCAGCATCCCAAAAGTAGCGAAAGGTCCCGCCTAAAATCGATACTGATGGAGATTGAAAAAAGGCTGCAACACTCCTATGTGAGGGAGAGAGCAGACAAAGAAGCCTGGGTTAGAAAAAACATTAAGTCAAACCCAAAGGCCTTCTTTCATTACGCGAAAGAAACAGCCTCAGTACGCTGCAAGATTGGACCCCTCTTCGAAAAGGATGGCTCCCTCACAGACAGTCCAACTAGGATCAGTGAGGTACTGAATGAGCAGTTCAAAAGTGTCTTCACAGACAAGTGAACGAACCAATGGACTTCTTTGCTACCTCCCCTATAATCAGAGAGGCAGTTACGATAGAATACATCAACATTAGTGAAGAAGATGTACTACTAGCTATAGATGAAGTGGACACAAACTCAACTGCTGGTCCTGATAGTTTCCCAGTAATCCTCCTTAAATCGATTAAGCATGCCCTGGCAAAACCCCTCCAGATCTTCTTCCAGAGCTTTCTCGCAAATGGCAGACTGCCAGGCAAGCTGAAGGAGGGAATAATATGCCCAATCCATAAAGGGGGAAGCAGAGCAGATGCCAAAAACTATAGGCCTATCTCTCTGACTTCACACATCAGCAAAGTCATGGAAAGGATAGTCAGAGGAAAACTTATCGCATTCCTTGAAGAAAATAACTTGCTGAGTGAAACCCAACATGGCTTTCGACCAGGTAGGAGCTGCCTGACCCAGCTCTTACAATATTATGACTGGGTGTTGAGGCAGTTACTCAACAACTCAAATGTGAACGTAATATACCTTGATTTTGCAAAAGCTTTTGACAAAGTGGATCATGGTGTGATATGCCACAAACTGCGTGATCTTGGCATAGCTGGAAAACTTGGAGAGTGGTTACATGATTTTCTGAAAGATAGAAGTCAGGCAGTAATGGCTAATACAAATAGTGAGCGGTGTTCCACAGGGCACTGTCTTGGGACCATTGCTTTTTGTAGTCGCCCTCTCAGATATGGCATCAAGCGTCCGGATAGCCACCCTTGCAAGCTACGCAGACGATAAGAAAGTCTCGCAGAAAATACAGAACTCCAGTGATGTTGCACATCTGCTGCAGGAGTTGGACTCAGTTTACAGATGGGCTGAGGATAATAATATGCAGTTTAATGCTGAAAAATCCCAAGCCCTGCGCTACCAACATCCGAAACTGAATATGAAACTTACAGAATACACTGGTCTTCAGGGAATTTCAATCCCAGAGCCTAAATTAGTGAGAGACCTGAGTATCGACATGAGTGATGATACCTCTTTCCAAGTACACATTACCAGGATGGCGACAAAGTGTAGACGAATGGCTGGATGGATCCTGGGAACATTCAGAACCAGAGATAAGGAAACCATGATGGTCCTCTGGAAGACATTTGTCCTCAGCCGCCTGGATTACTGCTCACAGCTATGGTCACTCACCAGTGTGAAATTAACAGCAGACCTTGAGGCAATCCAGAGAAGATTCACAAAGAAGATTGTCTCTTTGCAACTGCTCAGCTACTGGGAAAGGCTGAAACAGCTAAGAATCTACTCCCTGGAGAGAAGGCGGTAGAGGTATGCAGTAATATACATCTGGAAGATCCTGGAAGGAATTGTGC
>NC_068991.1:28078832-28082052 GCF_001194135.2 Octopus bimaculoides
CCATTCTTCACCAAGTGCCACATATTGGAAGAGGCTCTCAGAAATAAAAGCGTAGCAAAACGGCGGTGCATCAACATGGCCGCAACTTTCAGCTGAAACTATAGGAAAAAAAATATACATATATATATTGAGAAAAAAGTTGTCAGAATTTTGGAAAAAAAAACTTTTTATTTTTTTTCCTTATTATTAGCACTTTCGTTTCTTTCTTGAACATGTCAAATAAAATTTTGTTCATTTATATAAAACAGATGGCTTTTCTGGGGAAAACCCCCCAAAAACATTTGTTTTATATAAATGAACAAGTTGTTTGTACATTCACAAAATTTTATTTGACAAGGTCGAGAAAGCATTGAAAATGCCAATAATGAATGTCAAACATTAAGGTAAGGCAAATATCTCAAATCATATACAATATTATTATAGGAAGAAATTCAATATCTTACAGCTGTTACTGAGATATCCCCAAGTATGGTATATTCCATCATCAGAGACAAATAGGGGAAACAATATGGAAAATGAGAATGTATATATCCATAAGATGACAACATAGAGGAAGGAAGTAAAAGAATGAGGAGATGGAGAAAGAGAAGAAAAAAAGAAACATAAAAGTTCATAGTTCAACTTTCTGAAGTTATAGAAACCAGACCATGAATCCTTAGGTGCAATCCTGCATAATGAATTAAGCTCATGGATCTATGAAAGATTGCACCTAAGGACTCGTGGTCTGATTTCTATAACTTCGGAAAGTCGAATTATGAACTTTTATGCTTCTTGTCTCTTCTCTCTTTCCATCTCCTCATTCATTTACTCCTTTCCTCTATGTTGTCATCTTATGGATGTATACATTCCCATTTTCCATATTGTTTCCCCTATTTGTCTCTGGTGATGGAATATCCCGTATTTGGGGATATCCCAGAAACAGCTGTAAGATTTTGAATTTCTTCCTATAATTTCTTCCAAGGCAGTGCCCCAGCTTGGCTGCAGTCTAATGACTGAAACAAATAAAAGATAAAAGTTATATATATATATATATATGTATATATATATAAACATGTAATGTAAACAGTTATACATTACACAGAAAAGTGAGACAAGTGTAACAAACAAGCAAGCAAAATTACTAGTCTAGGCTGTCTTCCAGAACATTCCTTTCAAAATGGAATGCTAGCATCAAACAGAATAAGTAGTTTCCTAGTTTCCATGCATCATGATTTCGTCTTCTTGCCATTTGTTGAAGACATTCAAAGACTCATAAGAATTACTCTTCTTCAAAATTATAAAAAAAATGTAATAAAATACTGATAACTTATTCTTTCAAGGAAAGTTACCGGAAGATTCTGAAGGTGCTAAGTATTATGGTATAGGGCATGTTAGTGTGTAAACTTATGCATCAGTAGATCTTTTTTTTTTATTTATAGCATAATGAATGACAGATGTGTATCATTTATGACCATGTGACAGGAGGAACTTTGCTCATCAACAATTAGTACAAGTAATTATCTAATTATCTCCATGATACTTAAACTGGAGTCATAGTGTACTTCCATGGGCAATGGGGGATAATGGTTATGATTAAATAATGGTGTAACTTTGACCAGAACTAATTTATATTATATTAAGTGGTCTTTGTACTTATCAAGGGGGTTCTTTAACCCTAGTTTCCTAGATCAGAGGAATGGTATAGCCAATAGATCTGCAGGGATTGCCAAGAGAATCAACAAATCAAAAACCTTGATGAGGTCTCACTCCATTTTGTTTGATGAAGGGATTGATGAAGGGCTGTTGACTCCATGTTGAGTTCATCCACCCTTGTAGATAGGTATGGTTTATTTATCTGGTCATGATACCACCACCACCAGCATCATCATCATCATGCCAGTTTAGTCACAAATGGATCAACCATAAAGCAGGTAGTGCTCATCCACAAGGTTACCAGCAACAGACCATTTTTGATCCAACCTGACAACAGCACAATATACTCCATCAAACAAGGAATGAATAAAACCATTCTTTTAAACAGCTTTCAACTGAATTCCAATTCGTTTTAAGTTCCAGTAAATAAGAATTTTGTATCTGCACAGGAAGAATTCAAAAGCATGAATAAATCACAGATCAAAAGGGAAACAAAAGTGTGTATTAAAGTGGGGAAGGAAGTATCCAATATTATGGAGCAGGGGCTATCTTAGTTACAGTAAAAGAGAGAGAGAGAGGGAGAGATGTGGAGTGGTTGTTATTTCTAAGCCCAATTCAGTCCTAACTGAGCAAGCCAACAATCAAAGGATTTTCAGCCATGACCATCTTGTATTTCTTATATATCAACAAGTACATTGTTCAAAGTATCATTCTTTTCATAACAAAGTGTGATTTGAGGAAAATTTGGTTGCCATCTCTACCAGATCAACCAAACACCAAGACGATCCCTGAGAAGATTTATCTAACAGTCAGATGGCCTTTTTTTTATATGTAAGATGAGCCATCCCAGAGTAGATCTGTAGTGAATCAACAACTAATAAAAGAAATAGATCTTTCTAGTTGTAAAGATGAAACCAAATATTTAAATAATTGTTGCCAACTATTAGTTAAATATATGTATAGTCACTATAAACAACCATAATTGAGGGTATAGGTAAAATACAGATGATCAATTCAACAACACTTCATACATGGATCTGACTAGCAAAGAGTTCAAATATCAGTATAAAGGTTAGATTTTTTTTTATTAACCAAAGAAGGATTAGTTACACTTCAGTTGATTATTAAAGGAGCACTCCACCAATCCAAAGAATGCATATCATATTGGAATGTTATAATCCTTACACAACCAACTTATGAAATAAAATTACAAGTGTAAGATTTTCATTGCTTATACACATACATACATACATACATACACTTGTCATTCTGGAGTTTATATATGTATATATATATATATAATAAATAAAATAAATGTGCCCTTTTAAAGCCTAGCTAGGCTCATGGGCTCGGTTTCCTGGTTTCTGTGGCGTATGTGTTCCCCAGCTGGACGGGACACCAGTCCATTGCAGCGTTACTCATTTTTGCCAGCTGAGTGGACTGGAGCAACGTGAAATGAAGTGTTTTGCTCAAGAACACACCGCGTCGCCCGGTCCAGGAATTGAAACCACAATCTTACGATCGTGATGCTGACACCCTAACCACTAAGCCACGTGCCTCCACATTATATATATATATATATATATAT
>NC_068991.1:28082956-28094127 GCF_001194135.2 Octopus bimaculoides
TATATATATATATATATATATATATATATATATGTATATGTATAATATATATATATATATAAAGGTTATGAAGGGTATTGGAGTCAACCAAACCCTAAAGATACAGGCAATACCGAATAAGTGCCGTATACCGACTAGTTATGCCTCTGTTATTGTAGTAACATGAGTGGGGAATATAACATAGGTCGTGTATTAGCGTGTGTATGTATAAAGAAAGAAAAAGATAAAGAGACCAATGGCAAAGTTTAATGTTGGAAGGGAAATATACTCCAAGTACTTTTTCTTCTTTGTTCTTTCTTCTACGCATCACTCTTACTTCTTACTATAAATCTCCTCTTATAGATGTAATAATCCATTCTTCTACTATTACCATCTCCGATGAAGGGATACGTTGGATTTTCCCTGAAACAGCTGTAAGACTTTATACAAAAAATATAATTTTAACTTTGCCATTGGTCTCTTTATCTTTTTCTTTCTTTATACATACATATATATATATATATATATATATATATATATATATATTGCACAACCACTTCTTCAAATAAAGAGGGTGTTGTGTGAATGTTGCTCAATACGTGTAGTGGCTGTGTCTTGTCTCGATGTTGTTAAAGGTGGCTACTTTGTCGTGTCTATTGTTAATCATTGTTTTATGTCTGTGTACAGAGGAGTAATACAGCTCTGATTTGTTTTATCAAAACACACAACAAACTAATCAGTGTAATGTATAGAAACTCTATGAAACATTATCCACCTGTTGTTGAGCAGATTAAATGCTCAACTATTTTCTTTTTGCTTTAATAGATTGTATTGGATGAATACATGATATAAGGAGATAAATCAGTTGTTGTGAAACTGATTGCTTTATCTTCTATATTTTCTCCATTCTCTAGGCGCTGAATAGCATTCTAAAGGGACTACAGGGTCAACATTACCAGCAACTTGTTTCAGTATTTAACTTAAACACTTCCTGTCACAAATATTTGCTACAGATGTAATTCGATCTGAATAAAATCAATCAAATTTTGGCTTGCAAACCTCTTTTGTCTGATGAATCCTATATTTTGAAACTTTATTGTTTATTGATTATTGACCTGTTTTGCCGTTTTACATCTACCTTACCATTTGATGGATCATAGAAAATTATACATTTGCATATCACTGGAGCAATGTCTTTTACAGCTGGTTGTCCTTTCTGCAAATTACTGACTCACTTGGAGAAGGTATAGAGAATGTCAATCAAACAAAACTAAATCACATAAAATTATGTCACCGTGACTACAGACACAAAATAATAATTGCACATCTTGATATAATTATTAGATTATTAAATCGCAATAACAAATATTTTATAATATAGCAAGATTGACATGATACAATTTCCTCCATCTTTCTTTATTCTATCTTCTCCTATTCTTTACTATTATAATCTCTTTCTCTTCCTCTCTCTCTCTCTCTATATATATATATGGTGGGGGAGTATATATATGGATCTATCTGGAGGATTATGTTCCTCTCCCTCTTTCTTTTCCTCTAAGTCTTCCTCCAGTCTTCACCTTATCTATTTCACTTCACTTCAAACTTCTATTGCAATTTTATATAATCTATTTTATGTAAATTTTATTTTTCTTCATCTATTAAGATTTATCTAGTTCTGTGAAGCCCTCTTCATTAAAAGATACTATTATTATTACTACTACGTCTATTGTTCCAAATACTACTACTACTACATCTGTAGTCACTCAGGTAAGACATTTCATGAAGTTATTCCCAGAATACCATACCTTAATATTAATAAACCAGAAGATTTTACCTCTTCCCTGTAAACATAATCTTTAATAAATATTTTATTCTTACACTAATTTACTAGAAAAATTCTAATATTAACAACTAAACAAAAGTAAATATCTAAATATCTGATACAAGATGTTGCTAATATGATTTTATAATTTTCCTGACTATTTACCTTACATTTAGCATTAATCACCACCACCACCTCCACCATTATCCTCATCATCATCATCATCATCATCATTGTTTTCCATGCAAGCATGACTCAGATGGATTGTCAGGATCCAGTCAATTTTATTTGGCATCACTGCCATCCTAGATGCATTAAAAAACCACTCACTCAAACTCTATTTTGGGCTTGAGTGGTAAGGAGCACTTAGGATTACTTGAGGTAAGCAATCCCAATATATTTCATGTGATGGATAAATCTTGGGTTTGCTTAGCTGGATTATAAATATTTTACCAAGTGGTATGTCCAAGACAGTGGAGGCGCAATGGCCCAGTGGTTAGGGCAGCGGATTCGCGGTCATAGGATCACGGTTTTGATTCCCAGACCGGGCGTTGTGTGTGTTTATTGAGCGAAAACACCTAAAGCTCCACGAGGCTTTGGCAGGGGATGGTGGCGAACCCTGCTGTACTCTTTCACCACAACTTTCTCTCACTCTTACTCCCTGTTTCTGCTGTGCCTGTAATTCAAAGGGTCAGCCTTGTCACACTGTGTCATGCTGAATATCCCCAAGAACTACGTTAAGGGTACACGTGTCTGTGGAGTGCTCAGCCACTTGCACGTTAATTTCACGAGCAGGCTGTTCTGTTGATCGGATCGACTGGAACCCTCGACGTCGTAAGTAACGGAGTGCCAACAAATGTCCAAGGCAATTACAGTGACTTTGGAGATTAATACACCTGAGTATTTTTAATTACTACAGGTAATTATGCAACATATAAATGTCTAATACACGTTTCTGCTGCATACAGACATCTCACAGTTGCATTTGCACCCAGTTATAGTCATCATTAGTCTATGCAACTTTATTCAAGGTCCAACCACTGACATGGTCTGAAGAGAAATAAGGGTATTTGGGTTTAGCTAACATTATTTTTGGTAGGTGACTATAGGTTTTGAGTGCAAAGAATGTGAGAGAAAAATCTGGAAACTTGATACATCTATAAAAATTGCTATCATATTGACCCTATAATAACCCTAGTTTGGATTCTGAATAAAGAATATTAGACCTTGAATAAGGTCAGAGTATATTTTTAACCACTAGGTGGATTAGGAATTAATGAATTTCAGATATATTGGATACAGCTACTGGTCACAAATTCAATCTGAATCTTCCTTTATATAAATCAAGTTTTATTTACATGTAGTTTTATTGTTGTATATACGTTGCAAGAATTTTTGTACATGCAGTTTTATGCATGGAGTCTACTGATTACTGCTTGATACAGGCAAACTAGAATATAACACTGACATTTACCATGTAAGCTCCTATTATAGTGCACCGGTTAAAGATTCTATCATATTTATTCAATTTAGGAAAATTCCTATATATAGGGGCAAAAAAATTAGTTGGAATGCTAGAAGCTATTTGCCAACCAAATACTGCATTATACCACATATGGCCTTACATCTTTGGCATTCACAACACCTGTTGGCTGTTTTGACCTCAGCACAAGGGTATTACTTCCACTCCCTGTGAATTAGTTTCCTTAAGGTCTTACCTCATATTTGCAATTCTAGTCATACAGAGCAGACATGTTATGAATAAGAAATGTTCAGATAAGCAACTTCATTTTCCTATCCTAGCTTTACTTCTCACCTCACTTCATATTACTAATATTATTAACAAAGCCTAATTTATTTCCATGCTATATGTTATATAGTAAAGTTAAATAATCCTAATGTTCAAATAAACAATTCCATTTTTCTTCCATAGCTTTAATTCTCAAAAATTTTATCTCACTCATTTAATGTCTAAAACCTCCCTTTTTTCCATGCTATATGTTAAATAATAACTGCATTAAGCAATACTAGTGAAAATGTGCTTTTTTTCACCTCTTCGTTTTGTTTGGATTCTCACTTTATTTTATCTTGCTCATATTATGTGTAAAACCTCACTTTTTTCCATGTTATATGTCAAATAGATGCTTTCACTTTATTTGGATATTTTATATGGCCTTACCTTTGGCATGGGGCAGCTATACTGCTTGGTCATTCACAGTATATACACCCACCCCACCCCTCTACCTATACAGGAAGTCTTTCTCCTAAAACCTCTACCACAAACCTATACAGAATGCTATCTCTTTCTCCCACCCCTATTTAGTGGGCTATCTCCTGATAAACATAGCGAGTGTGAAATGAATAAAATGATGGTGAAACAAATGCAGGTTGAAACCTATTTGAACCGGGGAAACATACATGCGAGCTTTCTTTTCAAATGCAGAATACTGTCCCCTATTCCTGTGTCTCCACCCCCACCCCCAACCCCAGCTGACACACTCAGTGTAGGCTCATTAAAAGGTAGGTTTGGTGACATTGTTGAGATACTTGAACAGAGGCATGTAGATGTGTGTTGCATCCAAGAAGTAAGATAGAGAGGAAGTTCTGCGAGGTTCCTCACAGGCAAAGAGCAGAACTATAAAATCTTCTGGGTGGTGTCAGCATACTTCTTGCTGAGAGATAGGTTGGTAAGGTAATCAAGGCAATCAGAGTATGTGATAGAATACTTAAGCTTAAACTAGTTTTGAAAAATAAAATGGCAACCTTTATCTTGGTCTATGCCCCTCAGCCAGGTCTACCTGATGAACAGAAAGACCGATTTTATGACACCCTTTTGCAGACTATGTTGGCGATAAATGACAAGTGACCTTGTCTTTATGGCTGATGCCTTCAATGAGCATGTTAAGCAACATCCAAGTGGCTTCCATGGTGTGCATGGTGGCAATAGATTTGGTTCCTATATTGATGAATGAACCAGGTTGCTGGAGTTCTGTGATGCAAATGATCTTATGATCTACAATACTAATTTCAGGAAACCTACCAGTCACCTGTTCATCTATCAATCTGGTAGACACACTAACCAGATTAATTACATTCTTGTCAGAAAACAGGAACAAAGGCTGCTTATGAGCGCCAAAACTTTTCCAGATGAAGAATATGCCTCTCAGCATAGGTTAGCTGTTAGCAACTTCAGAATCAGGGCTAAAAGGCTACCAAGAAGACAACCCATGTAGAAAAGAAAAGTCTGGAAGCTTAAGGATTCTCTGAATGGTCAGAGATTTAGAGATATGTTACTTGAAGCATTTGATGAAAAGGAGGATGATATAGTGACATATAACATGGAGGACAACTGAAGTTTCCTTCAGGACAACCTGTTGAAGGTCACTGACAAAATTTGTGGCTGGTGCAAAGTCCCTTCTCAACCTAAGGTGAAATGGCAGTGAAATTATGTAGTTGACAGGGCCATTAGAGAAAAGAAACAGGTCTGGAAGAACTGTAAGTGTGGTGGTAACAGGGAAGTGTATCAGATAGCCAGAAGGGAGGCTAGAAGACAGGTATTATTTAGCCAGAAGAAAAGCAGAAAAGAAGTTTGCCAATGTTCTGTGGTGTGAGGACCAGAGACTTGAAGTGTTTCATATTGTAAGACAGCGTGTGAGAAAAAAATCATGATATCATAGGAGAGAAATGTGTCTGCATGGTTCACTTACATTTAATGATTCTGCTAAGAAAGAGACTTGGAAATGCCACTATGAAAAGCTTCTAAATATAGAAAATGCATGGGAGAAGGTTAGTTTGCCAAATGCAGACCCAGCTGAGGGCCCAGCTATCCGATGAAGCAACTAAGGTCATGAAGACAGGAAAAGCTCCAGCCCATCAAGAATCACTGCTGAGATGCTTAAAATATCTGGTGGGGTAGGATATGGCCTAGTCAACCATATAGTTGATTAGGTTGTCCACAAGGGAGTCACACCCAACAATTGGTGTAGCAGCATTATAGTCAGCTACTATAAAGACAAAGGTGATGCCTTGGACAGAAATAATTACAGAGGCATCAAATTGCTGGACCAGATGATGAAAGTCACAGAAAGGGTCATAGTTCAATTAATTTGGAAGAGAGTTAGCGTAGATGAAATGCAGTTTGGATTTATGCAAGGTTGGAGCACAACTGATACTATATTCCTGATTATGCAACTACAGGAGAAGTATTTAACCAAAAATAAACCTCTGCACATGTCTTTGACACTCACCTGCTCCCTTATCTGGTGGTCAATGCAGAAGCTAGGGATAGATGAGTGGTTAGTGAGAACTGCACAGGCTATGTACAGGGATGTTGCCAGTAAGGTGAAGGTTGGCAACAAGTATAGCAATGAATTCACTGCACAGCACAAGTAGAAGTTCACCAAGGTTCGGTTCTCAGTCCTGTCTTGCTTATTTTAGTCCTCCAGGCCTTAACAGAGATGAATTCAAGATCAGCTACCCCTGAGAGCTCCTCTATGTTGATGACCTAGTGGTAGGTCATTAACATAGTTACCTATCGATAACTGAATCACTAACTTATAGAAGAAATTTCAGGTATGGTAGCAAGGCTTGGAATCTAAGGCCCTTAGAGTTAATTTAGCAAAGACTGAAGTCCTAGTAATTAGGAAAACAGACAAATCACAAGTCCCTTCAGGGAGATGGCACTGTTTGATAAGCAAGATGGGTATTGGTGGAAATTCCATACACTGTACTCAGTACAAGCTTTGGACACATTAGAGGTGTAGCAGTATCACAGGAAGGTTGACAGAGAAAATATACTTTGTGTGTGGCAAATGAGTACAACAAGCACTAAAAATGTGCAGACAACAGACTCCCTCAAATGCTTGGTGTGGTGGGAACCATTAGAACTAATAGATAGCTTCTGCCACCTTGGAGACAAAGTGAGTAGTGGAGGAGGAAGTTCTGAAAGTGTAGTTGCTAGAATAACAATGCGCTGGGCAAAGTTCAGAGAGCTTCTACTTTTATTGGTAACTAAAGGAGTGAAAGACAGACTATGTGATGCCTGTGTACATACAGCGAATTTACATGACAGTGAAACTTGGGCTTTGATTACAGAGGGCTTGCAAAAGCTTAAAAGAAATTAAGCTAGCATGCTCCACTGGATGGGTAATATCAGTGTGTGCCCATGACAAAGTGTAAACGATTTAAGAGGAAAACCAGTTTGGTCATGTGATGTGTATGGATGAAGGCAGCTGCATAAAGAAGTGGCATGCTCTAATTGTGGAAGGAACCTTTGGAAGAGATAGACTCAGAAAGATGTGAAATGAAGTGGTGAGAAAAGATCTGTGAATGCTGGACCTTACTGAGGAAATGACAAAGAACTGGGAGTTATGGCGATTTGCTGTACTTGAAAAGATGTGTCAAGCAAAGTAAAATCTCTGTCATCCATATATACAGGCATATCCTTTCAGGTGCTGGTGTCACATAAAATGCACTCATGCCAGTGCCACATAAAAAGCACCCAGCACACTCTGTAAAGTGGTTGACATTAAGAAGGGCATTCAGCCATAAAAACCCTGGGTTGATAAATTAAGTGCTAGTGAAACATTGTGGTCGATGTAATCCCCTCCCCAAAAATGGCAAAATTTGAAATCATTATTAGACATGGTATATTCCCTTTTTTAGGAGGTTGTATTATTTTTGATGCCTGTCCTAGAATCGATTAGGTTATTAGTTTTACTTGTGGGCTTAACTGCATTTTCTTTTATCACATTTACCAATATTATAATTGCTTATATTACAGATCTAGTCCAATATGGGATTATTTCCCCTATTGCTACTCTGGGTACTGTCTGTTGATTTCACTTTACATCAATGATGGTGGGGGCAGTTATTAGCACTATTTTCAGTGTCCATAACCACTAGATTCCAAGTTCCATTCCTATTTGCATACTTCTTCACTTCATTCACAGTACTATATAGTAACCTATCCCTATAACCTACTTCTGCTAGTGCATTATTCTCCATTTTTCTAAAGATCTCCTCATAGAGATGTGGGTTGAAATGTTATTGACTATATATTCAGTGATATTTTGGGGGTGATTATTGTTAAAATTGATATACTTCAGGTTGTCATTGGGTTTGTAGTATGGTTGATATTGATCCATACTCAAATTCATAGTAACATCCAAGAAGTTAACTTTAATGTGTTCTTCTTTGGGGGAGAAGATCAGCCTACACCCTTGAAAAAACTAAATAACTTTTGCCTGTATTTTACTTATTAAACACTGTTAGATTTATGTAATGGGAATAGAGTGTTGCCCCAATATAATCCTCTGCCCATTAGCAGAAATTCCCTACTTATACAGAATAAGATATATATTCCTACCAGGTTGGTTACCTGAACAGAATCAATAGATCCCATGGTAATGTCAAGTATATCTGGTCAGTCATTTCTCACCCAGTACTTTCCATCAAATTCAATAATAGATTTTATTCCTGTTAAGATAATATCCACTTCTTTCTTGGATACATTAGAACTTTTCATTGCAGATATCAGTGACTTGTTGAAGAGGATGGGGTTAATAGAAGCGTAATAGTTAGAAATATCTAACTGAATGAATTTAGTCTGCTTTTTATCACTAATATTGGTGAACCAATCTACTATTTCATAAGAGCTATACCATAAGTTAAGTTTTATAGTATTCCCTAGTGTGGGTATGTACTTATTAATGATATGCTTACTAATTTTGTAAATCAAAACCTGATTTATATAAAGAAAGATTTGGATTAACCTCACAAATATATTCTACATATCTCATATTTTTTAAAATTTTATCTGAATCAGTGACCATTAATTGTACACAATATATCTGAAATTCATTAATTCCTAATCTGCCTAGCGGTTAAAAATATACCCTGATATGTCAGTGGTTGGACTTTGGATAAAGTTGCATAGACAAATAACCAATTGAATGTAACTGGGAGCAAGTGCAATTGTGAAATGTCTATGCATCAGAAATGTGCATCAGACACATTTGAGTCAAATATGGTGTATAATTGACTGCAGTAATAAATGATATTCAGATGTATTAACCTCCAAAGTCACTTTAATTGTCTTGGATATATATATATATGTTTATGTGAATGTGTGATGCAATGTGTGTGTGCGTGTGCATGTGTGTGTGTGTGTGTGTGTGTGTGTGTGTGTGTGTGTGTGTGTGTGTGTGTGTGTGTGTGTGTGTGTGTGTTAGAAGAAAAGAGTGACTTCACACAATTATTGGAGAAATTTATGCAGACTATATTTACCTTGAACATTTTAACGATAATGTTTGCCAGATAAACATGACCGGGCATGGAATTTCTGTGGACTTCAGCTGTGAAATTCTAGATAAAGTGTTTAGAGCAGGATGTAGGATGTAAGACGCAATATGGTGTTTGATGGGTAGGGTAGGTTTTTGGAGAGAATAAGTAGACTGCTAGTTGAGAGAAGCAGCATTGAATATTCTTTGCAGCAAATGTCCTGATTCTAAAAATAAGACCAGCACAGGTGTAGGTGGAGGATGCATATGACTGAAGGGGCCAAATAGGTCATAACAGTGGATTAGCCCCAACAACTTTCTTTCTTTCAGCAAAACATACCAAATTTAATCATCATTTATCTCCGGTTGTTTTCTGTATATGCATAGCTTGGATAGGTCCTCCATACACCAACTTTTCTCTTGTCATGACCACTCAACATTACTTCCATGAATAAATTTCAATATCGTGAGACCCACTAACACAACCTCTGTCTATGTCTTCCTTGGTCTTCTATTTCTAAAATTTTCTTCCACTTAGATTTCTGACCATGTCTCTCTCAGTTCACATTCGCAAAGATGTTAACTTATAAGTTGCTTTGTTGCTATTGAGAAGAATTTGCAATGTTCTTCTATTTTATGTGCATGCATGCATGCATATGTGTGTGTGTGTGTATGTGTGTGTGTGTGTGTGTGTGTGTGTGCGTGTGCACGTGTGTGTGTGTGAGTGTAAATGTAAGATCCAAGGATCAAGGTGTAGAATGTTAGTAAGCTTAAAGTTTCTGTGAAATTACATTTATAGCTGTTGTTGTTACACTTACAACTAGATGAAGGAAACTTGAATATTAAACATTATTATGGCTATTAATCCTGTTATCTAACTTATATTTGAATAAGGGGAACCCTATAAAACTTTGACATAGAATTCATGTTTCTCTGGTCGCTTCTCTTTCTCAGCGCAATACGACTTTGTATATACAGACAAAAGTATATATATGTTTATACATACAATGTTCACTTATATATATATATATATATGTATATATATATATATATAAAAGGACACAGGCACAGGCATGGCTGTGTGGTAAGAAACTTATTTTCTAACCACATGATTCTAGGTTCAGTCCCACTGCATAGCACCTTAGGCAAGTGTCTTCTACTATAGCCTCAGGCTGACCAAAGCCTTGTGAGTGGATTATATATACATATATATATATATGTATATATGTTCATGTGTGCATCTTTGTGTCTGTTTGTCCTCCACCATTGCTGTTAATTTTAACAGCTCAGCAAAAGAGACTGATACAATAAATACTAGGCTTACAAAGAACACATCCTGAAGTCAATTTCTTTGACTAAAAAAAGACCTTTAATGCAGTGCTCCAATATGGCCACAGTCAAATTACTGAAACAAGTAAAAGAATAAAAGAACATATAGTTATGCAAATCATTGATGTCCCAGAAGTCTACACACATATACACATGAGGCTAATTCAGTCAGGGTTTCAGTTTGAACTTCTTGAGAATCATATTTGGTGGGGAAATATAGAAAAGGGACCTGTCAGTGAGGTTTAGCATTGGAACAGAAGAAATGATTAGAATGTTTTATACAAATAACTTCTGTTCCAATACACATATGCATATACACATACATGTGCGCATGAACACACACATGCACACACATACACACATGTGTGTACACATACATACGTACATACATACATGTATGTATACATACATACGTACATACATACATACATACATACATGCATACATAACCCATAATGAGGTAGAGGCCATTACCACTCACAATATGAAAGGGTATTGATGGAATGTCCCAATAAAAACCTCAATAAAGTGCAGACATAATAGACCGGATATAGTAATCTGGGACAGAGAAGAGAAACTCTGTACAGTAGTAGAAATCAGCTGCCCTGCGGATGTCAACATCCCACTAAAGATTAGAGAAAAAGAGAACAACTACGCTGAGCTACTGAGAAATTTACAGATACTCCACCCAGACTACAAGTTCAGATTCATACCCGTGATTGTTGGGGCATTGGGATATGTAACGAACTCCCTCAACAAAA
>NC_068991.1:28094301-28096441 GCF_001194135.2 Octopus bimaculoides
CAATGGAACTGTAAAGATATGTAAAACTTTCCAAAAAATTAGCACATAAATACATATGCATGCATCTAGACATAAAAACGCATCCATAAAACAAACATACAAATCTGCGCATACACTAACACCAAATACTGCACACACACACATCTGCACAAATACCTAGATGATGTTGATAAAAGTTCCAATGAAGGAGCCTTGAATCTATGTTAGAGTCTGGCTCATTCTCTATTGACAAGAAACACAGAAATGAAACTGATTGATAACATACATACATACATACATACATACATACATACATACATACATACATACATACATACATACACATAAACATATACAGAATAGAATGGTTGGGATCTCAAACAGAATTTTTTGGTCAGTTCTTTGCCTTCAACACTAAATTTCACTTAAATTTCTCAGACTCACTATATTACCCCTGCACAAGTTAGACTTGATTCCTAGTATATGTTATCCTCAACTCATAATGCTATATAGTATGTACAAGTAAAATAAATCTATAAATTTTAGCCAACATAGTATGTACAGTTAAATTTAAACACTTGTGTCTGTATATACAAAGTCTTCATGTGTAGAAGAAGGAGAGTCAAACTAATTTGAATTCTGTGGTGAAGATTTGTAGAGTACCCCTATTTCAAATATAGGTTACTCTTGTCTCACAGTATAAGTTGCCTCAATAACACAATGTAGGTTATCCCTATGTTTCAGAAGAAGAATGCTTGAAAGGGCTATGGGCACTGCTCCTTTCAGCCAATGTAATTAATTCAAAAAATAGAATAGTTTTACAATCCATTATACAGACACAGCATTGCAAACACTGCATAGTTGACTCTGTGCTATATCCTGTATATGTACATAATACTCCAAACATTAACTCAAACACTGTACCTCAACAACTGTAATCACTCCACAAACTCTGCCCCAGATACTGCACTACAAATATTGCTTGCATACACAACAACTATAAGTTAACTCTATACATTAGTTAAGTTCAAAGAAAGATACAAAAGTAACATAGAAGAGACATTAAGTAAACATTAGATCTGTCACTTATATACAATATCACATACATACTATATAATACATATGCACTGTCACTCATAAACAAAAAGAAACACATATGCAATCACATATACACTACCATTCTGATATGCACTGTCAGATATATACAATCATTATCATCAGTTAACATCTGTTTTCCATGCTAGCATGGGTTGGACAATTTAACAGGAGCTGGTCAGCTGAAGAGCTGCCTGGGCTCCATATCTGTTTTGGCATGGTTCCTCTGGCTGGATGCCCTTCCTAACACCAACCACTTTACAGAGTGTACTGGGTGTTTTTACACAGCACTGGCATTGGTGTTTTTATGTGGGACTGGTATAGGTGCTTTTTACATGGCACCAGCTTCCACGAGCTCACAAGATTAGGAACACTCAGCTGAAGAGCTATGTGTAGAGGTGGAGATCTTCAAAGAACATCCAAGCAAATTTTTATCTGAAATATCAGATGCCCCCACATCAAACTGAAATGTGGGCACCCCAGTATGGCCTCACCCTCTCACTGAAACCAGTTTTGTTCGGCCTCATTAATACTGTGTACTTGCAGCCAGCTGAATACCTAGATGATATTTGCCTCCTCTAGTATACAGAAAAACAGCAAAAAACATTCACTGATATTATTTTAGCTGCCCAGTTGAATATAAATCTGTTGTATGTAAAAGAAGTGGTATTAAGTTAAAATAACCATCTATGCATCATTCTTAAAGTAAACACATCACTGAAAGCAACTTAACTGTGATGTTTGTATGGCAATATGTATGTGTGTGAGTGTGTACTTATATACATATATGTGTGTGTATGCATATATATATATATATATATATATATATATATATATTACAAATAAAAGGGTAAAGGAATATTAATTTATTAATAAATTAATAATTTTTACCAAGCCCTTCGGTATGTAAACACCATTATCGGTGAAGAACTTATTTAAAAGTTCTTATAAATTTATAAACATAATTAAGGGATCAGCAGCAGTTGCTTCACCACATACCGAAGTTCAGAAATAGCAGCTGAAGTGCTAAAACTCCAACAGATAACAATACTGCTATCTGTGGGAG
>NC_068991.1:28096583-28108836 GCF_001194135.2 Octopus bimaculoides
TATATATATATATATATATATGTGCATACACACACACACACGCACACACATAGAATCAGGTACTTGAAAAGATATGCATCAGGCAGGGTTGGTTCTGACCTATGGTTGGTAAATATCAAATAGAAACCTGTGGTTGCAGCCTATGGTTGTTAAGTATCAAATATGATATTCCAGTTGTGTACACAGAGAAAACTAACTTTATGAGTATTTAGTGCCTGGGGTTGGTTCAAATCACTCGTTACTTTAAATAGTACATTGTTGGTATACTCTAGGGTGTCCAACAAGTCATAAATGCCCTTGGTGTATTATAATCAAATGAAAAATAACAGGTAATGGATAAATGTCAGCTCATTTCAGCTATTTCTTACACATTTTTTAATAGAAGAATGAGAACATTACTCCATTACAAAAAAATTTAATAGTCAGATAAAATGTAATTTTACAAACAAAAGAATATTCCAAGAATTCAGCAGTGATGTAGCTGAAGTCTATCAAGGCCAACAAGGAAATGGGAGAATGACCAACAAAGTTGGCCGTTGTGGTTAAGAATATATAGTTCATGAAAGTGTGCAATATGAGATCTAAGGTCAGTGACATGGGTGAGATAGGAGTCTGCTAGACTGGCTCTGAGGTAGGCTGGAGTGGGGTGTAGGAGATATTTTATTATAGTAGGGTTAGAGTAGTGGGTAGCAAGGAGAGGATGTAATATAAATTAAAGATAAAGAAAGAAAGAAAGAATAAAGAAAGGAAAGGTAAGGGTGAAGAAAAATAAAACATAAAAGCCAATTAGACATAGGGTCCAGGTTTAGGATTTGCTAGGGTCCGGGTTTAGGATGTCCTTTGATAATGGACAAAGGGAGGAGGGCAGAGATACATTGAATTTAGGTGTATTCAATGAATATTGGTTGAAAGGCAATCAATTAATAAGATCTAACTTTAATGGAATTGTAATGTTAAGTGTGAAGAGGAATGATGTAGGGTGTTGTTTTAGTTACGAAAACGTATATGGGTTAGTGGGGACCACTTGTAATATTTGGACATGTTTGCCTGGTGAGGGAAAAGCTGGTAGTGGTAGTAGAGTACTACTTATCATTAAGGAATTTAAAGAAGGATGGGGTTATATAATAAACCACACCTAGTATGGAGTTAGAGGAAATCAAAGAAAGCCAGCAGTATGGAAGAGCCTAATGGTTAACAATATGGAATGTTATACAGGTGGCATTGATGTTGCACAATTAGACAGAAAAATCACCATTGTGTAAATCAGGTAAAGCAACTCTGGACAATAGTCATGGGTAAGAGGTTTGGAAAGTGCGTTCTATCTAATATTTAACAAGCACAGCACGAATAACTGTATCTTGATGTAAGGATTACTTACCTAGTGGTATTGGAAAAGAACTGGCTAGGTTGTGCAGGCTGCTACTTCTAGGTTAGATATCTTTGCTATCGCTATTGCATAATACTGGGTACACCACAGATAGAATGGTTAGTTCCTTCAATATAGCATACAGTAGTATACTTGCATGGTAATGAGTTGACAATTATCCATCATATCTTATTATTCATTTGATTGTGTGTGTGAGAAGATGTTGCACAAGCCCTTACCTCTGAGTACAACATCTCATCATCATCATCATCATTTAACATCCGATGTTGGCATGGGTTAGATGGTTTGACCAGGACTGGCAAGCTGAAAAGCTGCACCAGACTCCAGTCTGATTTAGAATGGTTTCTACAGCTGGATGCCCTTCCTAACACAAACCACTCTGAGATTGTAATGAGTGCTTTTACATGCCACCAGCGCAGGTGCCTGATGTGTGACACTAGTATCTGTCACAACTACAATTTCACTAGGCTTGATGGCTCTTCTTCTCAAGCACAGCAAATCACCAAGGGTTTCGGTCATTCATCATTGTTTCTGTGAAACCAATGCTCAGAAGGTGTCTTTTACGAGCCACTGGCACAGGTGCTAGTTACACAACACCAGCATCTGTCATGTTGCCTCCACAAAGCCTAACACTCGAATAGTGTTTCTTATGTGCCACTGGGATAGGTGCCAGTTACATGACACCAACATCAGCCATGACTACAATTTCACTTGGTTTGACAGGTCTTCTCAAGCATGGCATATCACCAAAGATCTCAGTCACTAGTCATTGCCTCTGTGAGGCCCAACGTTTGAAGATCATGCATCATTACCTCATACCATTCCTTCTTGGGTCTACCTCTACCACAGGTTCCCTCCACAGTTAGCAACAGGAACTTCTTTACACAGCTGTCCTTGTTCATACACATCACATGACCATACCAGCACAGTTGTCTCTCTTGCTCCCTAATCTGATGCCTCTTATGCCCAACTTTTCTCTCAAGATGCTTACACTTTGTCATACATGCACACTGACATTGCACATTCAGCAAAGCATACTAGTTTCATTTTTTTTCAAGCCTGCACATGTCCTCAGCAGTCACAGCCCATGTTTCACTGCCATGTAGCATAGTGGTTCACACACAGGCATTATACAGTCTGCTTTTCACTCTGAGGAAGAGGCTCTTTGTTGCCAACAAAGGTAGGAGCTCTCTGAACTTTGCCCAGGCTATTCTTATTCTTGCAGCTATGCTCCCATACCTATTTCTTTACTGCCCACAAGGAGCTACACACAGAGGGGACAAACAAGGACAGACAAACGGATTAAGTCGATTATATCGACCCCAGTGCGTAACTGGTACTTAATTTATCAACCCCGAAAGGATGAAAGGCAAAGTCGACCTCGGCGGAATTTGAACTCAGAACGCAGTGGCAGACGAAATACCGCTAAGCATTTCGCCCGGAGTGCTAACGTTTCTGCCAGCTCGCCACCTTTTCCCATACCATCCACCACTGTTACTGACTTGGTCACCTAAATAATGAAAGTTATCTACTACCTCTAGCTTACCGTTTCCTGGCAGTCAATGTACATGTTTGGTGTTTATTGTACCTGTGTACCTTTCACACACAAGAACTATTTTTCCAGTTAATCTCCATCTGATATTGTTGCACCTATTATGTGTCCACAGCGGTGCATCATATGGATTTTATACTAATGCCTTTTCTACAGATTTAGCAGGATCATCTACCTGAAGGGATTTGTAATTTGTCTGCTTTCCTACTTACTAAGATTTTGGTTTCTCCTATATCAAAAACAGCTGCATGTTAATGAAAGTCGTTACACACCTCCTGTCTTTTTGCCATTCATTGATACACATGCATATAGATAGACAGACAGACAGACAGATAGATACATAAAAACCATATATATGATACCTAGGAATCATGCTTCTATACTTTAAATCAAATAGGCAAATATATGTAGGAACCCAAACTATCAATTTATAACTGATTATATCAATAGTAACTAATATAAGTTTCTATAATAAACAAATAAGTTGAAGTAGTAACTGAGTACATACCTAGGTTTACTTTATCAATAATAAGAGAGTAGAGGAATGTATTATGGATATAATGAATAGTACAAATGGTAGAGGCACACTTGTAAGCTAATATGGTCAATGATTTAACAGATAGGGTAGAATAAAGAAGCAAAGAATGTGTTATGAACATACTGAATAGGTTGAAAAGTAGTGGCTAGCTTGTAAACAGCTGTTCAGCACTATTGAAAGGATGAATAGTAACATAACCTAGTTATTCTGAAATATGCCTATTCCTTGTCCAGTAAGGTCAAGATCAACCTCTATGTGTTCGCTGTATATATATACATACATACATATACATATATATACATATATATATATATATATATATATATATATATATATATATATATATATATATATATATATATATGCATATAGATAATATATATATATGCATATATATATACATATACATATATATATATATGGGAAAATTTACGAAAAAAACAGACGAAGACAGGTGGTGTAAACAACAAATATATATATATATATATATATAAACGAGGGGAAAATAGTGGATGTTATTCGAATTAACAGTACCTTGGTAGATGTAGCAATTAAGAGTATGAAGACAGGGAAAGCCTCCAGTCCATCAAGAATCACTGCTGAGATGCTTAAAATATCTGGCAGTGAAAGCTATAGTATAGTCACCCATATAGTCAACCTGGTGATACATGAAGGAGTCATACCCAATGGTGGAGGCGCAATGGCCCAGTGGTTAGGGCAGCGGACTCGCGGTTTCGATTCCCAGACCGGGCATTGTGAGTGTTTATTGAGCGAAAACACCTAAAGCTCCACAAGGCTCCAGCAGGGGATGGTGGCGAACCCTGCTGTACTCTTTCACCACAACTTTCTCTCACTCTTTCTTCCTGTTTCTGTTGTGCCTGTAATTCAAAGGGTCGGCCTTGTCATGCTGTGTCACACTGAATATCCCAGAGAACTACGTTAAGGGTACACGTGTCTGTGGAGTGCTCAACCACTTGCACGTTAATTTCACGAGCAGGCTGTTCCGTTGATCGGATCGACTGGAACCCTCGACGTTGTAAGCGACGGAGTGCCAACAACAACATACCCAATGACTGGCATAGCAGCACCATAGTCAATTGCTACAAAGGTAGAGGTGATGCATTAGATACAAATAATTACTGAGGTATGAAACTGTTGGATCAGGTAATGAAAGTCATGGAGAGGATCATAGCCCAACTAATTAGAGAGAGAGTTAGTTTAGACAAGATGCAGTTTGGGTTTGTGTCAAGAAAAAGTACCATTGATACTATATTTCTGGCAAGACAGCTGCAGGAGAAATTCCTAGCCAAAGATAAACCTCTGTACTTGGCTTTCATTGACATGGAGAAAGCCTTTGACAGGGTACCTACTTCCTTATCTGTTGGTCAGTGCAGAAACTAGGGATAGATGAGTGGTTGGGGAGAGTTGTACAAGCCACGTACAGGGATGTTGTCAGTAAGGTGAGGGTTGGCAATGAGTATAGTGAAGAATTCTGGGTAGAAGTAGGGGTTCACCAAGGATCAGTCCTTAGCCCCCTTTTATTCATCATAGTCCTCCAGATATAACAAAGGAATTCAGGACAGGTTGCCTCTGGGAGCACCTCTATACTGATGAACTTGCTCTAATAGCTGAATTACTACCAGAACTAGAGAAGAAGTTTCAGGTGGGGAAACAAGGTCTAGAATTGAAGAGCCTTAGAGTCAATCTAGCAAAAACCAAAGTCTTAGTAAGTTGGAAGGCAGACAAATCACTAACCCCTTCAGGTAGATGGCCCTGCTCAACAGAAAAGGCGTAGTTAGAAACTCCATAATTAAAAATAATAATTTTAGCTCATTCATACACACATACACATACATAATAAACATGCTTATGTATTCTTAGCCTATTGGAGTATTTCAGCCAATCAAAATGTAATCTCTGTATTCTCCCTTTTCATACCCTGAAGATTTTCTATCCAAGGCATTTTGAAATGCAAACTTATATATTTATTTATATTTTGTTATTTAAATTTGCTGAAATGAAACAATAGTAGGCAAGGATGATAGTTAATTAATAAATTAATTTATATCCATTGAATCTCTCCATTTTCATCCCCTACCTCTCCAACACCACTCTCCTCACAGGCACCCATCATCGTCCCTATCACATCACCAACTCCTTTACCTGCACTTCCAGTAATGTCATTTACTGCATCTCCTGCTCTTTCTGCTCTTCCCTGTACCTCTGTCAAATGCCGCTTGGCTGACTAGTTTGCGGAGCACCTCTAAGACATCTGACTCAGCAACGATACCTCGGTCTCACGCCATTTCTGCTCTACCAGTCATTCACCACAAGATCTGTCTGTGTTTGGATTGTCTTTGCACGGAGGCCATCCGGACTTCTGCCTTTGCCATGAACATGAATTAAACTGTCTTTGCTCCTTTGTACCACATGGTTCAACTCTCCTCCTCTCTTTATTTGACCCTCCCCTCTCTTCATCTGACACCCCTCCTCTTCTCATCTGACACCTACTTCTTCACTTCATCTGATATCTTCCTTTCTTCACTCCTACCCACCTCCTCTCTTCCTTCATATGCATATTTATAGAAAAACAAAAGACAAAGACAGGTGTATGAACAACAAGCAGGTGTAATTAGTCTGATGCTTGGGAAAATGTAAAATGAAAAAGTCCTTTATGTTTCGAGCCTATGCTCTTCAACAGAAAGGAATAAGAGAAAAATAAACAGAGAGAATGCAAAAAAATCTGCAGATTTAGTGGTCAATCATGGCAGCTGATTAGAAAAGGAGTTTGAATGAAGGGGTTGGAAGAAAGGAAGATAATAAAGTGACAGTGACCCCAACTGAAGGTGCACATCAATGTATGTGTATGTGAGAATGGTGTGTATGAATAGGGGCCAGTTACTTTGTCAAGTCTTTGACAAGTCTGGGTGTGTAAGTGTGTGTATCTGTAATGTGTGTGGCTGTGGGTGTGTAGATGATGGTGTGGGGTGTAGATATGTGGGAGTAGGGTGTGGGGTGGGGTGAGTGGGGAAGGGGTGGAGGATAACGAGGAAGAGAGAAGGTAGGGAAGGAGTGAAGTGACTTTGACAAGTCTGGGTGTGTGCGTATGTAAGTGTATGTGTGTGTGTGTGTGTGTAAGTGCACGCATCTGTAATGTATGGCTGCTCATATAGCGGTATGTTTGGTGATGCTATTGAAGATTGTGTGGGTGTGTGGATGATGGGGTATGGGTGATGTGGGTGTGTGGGTGTGGGTGCATGTGTGGGGCTTTGACCAGACTGGTCATGCTAGTCTGGCTTCCTGCAACATCCATTAGGACTAACTCCATTTCACCCTGCACTATTCCACTTAGTTCGTTTGATAGCTGCAAGGCTCTTTCTGTCCTATTTATAAAACTCACATGGAAAATCTTTGGAAAATTTTTTCAAATCTTTGGAAAATTTTTTAAATCCTTAAATTAAAAACAATTTTTTAATCGCTATGTCACTAATTGTTCAGATTTGGAGGAAGTGAATTTCAGGTAGAGAATCTAAAGCGATTGCCATTTATTGTGAGTAAATTCACGTAACACATTACAAGGTGTGTATCAGTACTGCGTGAACTAAATAAATCTACTCATATATCAGCACTTTCTTCAGATCTGTGTAGCAGCAGTGGAAAATGGCAAACACTTTTGTAACCATCTGTTGTTTTATAAATAGAAGTAGATGAACGAAGAATGAGGAACACACACACACACACGCACACACACACACGCACACACACACACACACACACACACACACACATATATATACACATCATCATCATCATTATCATTTAATATCCATTGTTCATGCTGGCATGGGTTGGACATACATATATACATACATACATATATATGTATATATATATATATATATATATATATATATTATATATGTATATATATTGCATAAAAGATTGTGGGTAAAGCCAAAACAATGCAAAGTAAATGCAAGGTAAATCACAACAAGACAAATATGTGAATTAATGTAGACTTACCTTGTATTCAATATTTCGGGGTTATAATCCCATTTTCAAGAAACTGACGAATGTTGCTGATGTGCGTGTGTATGAGTGTGTGTGGAGTGGACATCTGCAGAAGAGTGTTACTATAGCAACCAGCTAGCTTCCTGTAACTCCCTTCTATTGTTGATCTTGGGTTTCTTTTGGTGTATGAGGATGGCCTCAGAGATTCTAAGGTTGCCCCTGTTCCACACTGTTCCTTTGATGTGCACTGTGAACTTCCAGATCTGGCATTCCCGTAGATGTTTCTTCGTAGAATTGTCTGAAGAAACATCTCCAGAAAACGCCAGACCTAGTTTTGGATTGTAAGAACTCATTTATGGACATTATTGTTAAGTTACTCCTCTATCTCTTCCCTAACAGAAATATTGTCCGCAACACTTGCAAGGAATACAAAACCCTACAGAATGCTACAATAAATATGACGAAGTTCACTCATTTGGTAAGTACCAATTATTAATCCTCATTTTTACACTCTAATAACATTATTTTCTGTATTGTTATACTTGAGGATAGTCATATTTTGCCATTTCTTTTATTGTGTTTTCTGTTGTTGTTGTTTTTTTGTGTTTTTTGTTTTTCCTTTTTTATTGTTTTTTCGTTTCTGTTAATTAAACACACACACTATATATTTGGTCAATTAAACACAATTAGCAAAAAAATTGGCAAAATAGGCATAGGCATGGCTGTGTGGTGAGAAGCTTACTTCCCAACCACACGGTTCTGGGTTTAGTCCCACTGTGTGGCCTCTTGGGCAAATGTCTTCTACTATAGCCTTGGGCCAACCAAAGCCTTGTGAGTGGATTTGGTAGACAGAAACTGAAAGAAGCCCGTCATTTGTGTGTGTGCACACGCGTGTGTGCATGTGTGTGTGTGTGCATGCACGTGTGTGCATGTGTGTGTGTGTGTGTGTGTGTGTGTCTTTGCATCTGAGTTTGTCCCCCATCACTGCTTGACAACCAGCATTGGTGTGTTTATATCCCCATATCTTAGCAGTTCAGCAAAAGAAACTGATAGAATAAGTACCAGGCTTAAAAAAATAAGTTTGATTTGTTCAACTAAACCCTCCAGCATGACCACAGTCAAATAACTGAAACAAGTAAAAGAATAAAAGAATACCCAAGTATAACAAAATCTGTTTCAACACACAAGTTCACATCAAGAATATTGCAAAACAAATGCATAAAAGTAACTTTACTTTCTCTTTATCAACAAATTATGATTCTGCTTCAAATAAGAAAACTTAATGTATTCTTCTTACAATTCGTAATATTATTATCAACGAAATTATGAAGAAGCAGTGTTGGTTTACCATTCCTAACATATTGTCAACAGATTGAAATTACAGTAATTTTATTAAACTCTGTTTTTCAGTTAATGTGGATGTACATATGTGAAACTTTAAAAATGGATCAGTAAGCTTAATAAAGTAGTATTTAAGGATACAAGGCTTCATTAATCCAAAACACATTTTGATTTAAATAGAGACTTCTTTGAATTAGTGTATGAATAATACTGTGGATTTTGGCTCAGCAGAGTGTTAGAGATTTATAGGGAATTACAAGACTAATCTACTTTCTGAGATTAAAAACTGTGGGTCATCAATCATCAATCAGCAGAGTTTGGGAAAGCTTTAAAGAATTAAAAGACTAATCCACTTTCCCACATTAAATACTAATAAACAAAATGTCTTTAATGTTTAAAATATTTTGAAATACAAGAATGATTTCAGAATTTGTAGGAAAAAACATAAATCTAAAAAATTATAAAAATATAATTGGATTCAACCAACCATCCACCAACCTTAGATACAGACATACATGCAGACAAACAGGCAGCTACACTGAGAACAATCATCATGTTTTTTAAAACATCCACTCACATGAGTGCAGTCTAATGTAATCACCTAATTACCTAATTTGTGTGTTCAACTGATTGATAAGGTTGGCTGAAATGGATCTATAACACTGTATAGTATAAAGATTAATATATTTGTTCTACTGACAAATATACAAGAGCCTGATTCTTCTGACTTATGAATATTTAGGTAGTTAGCAGCATGTCATCATCATCATTGTCATCGTCATTTAACGACTGCTTTCCATGCTGGCATGGGTTGGACGGTTTGACATGGCGCTGAGCAGCTGGGAGCTGTCCAGACTTCAATCATCTGCTGTAGTATGGTTTCTATGTCTGGATGCCCTTCCTAATGCCAACCAAATAACAGAGGGTGTTGGGTACTTTTATGCAGCACTAGCACAAGTGCTTTTTATGTGGTACCGTAACCTACAAGGACATGTCTGTACATGTAGAAGACAGCAATTTTACTTAGCTTGACATGTCTTACCAAGTACCCTCTGATTATATATCATCATCATCATCATCATCGTTTAACGTCCGCTTTCCATGCTAGCATGGGTTGGACGATTTGATTGAGGACTGGTGAAACCGGATGGCAACACCAGGCTTCAATCTAATTTGGCAGAGTTTCTACAGCTGGATGCCCTTCCTAACGCCAACCACTCAGAGAGTGTAGTGGGTGCTTTTATAAAATCAAAACAAAAAATAGAACAAAAACATAACAAGTGATATCAAAACATTTGGACAGTCGATGATACAAAAAAGGACAGGATAAAAACAAGGGCAGACTATTTGGAGCTTTCAATCTTCAGTCGAGAAGCAGATTGTCCCTGCAGTTTTGGCTAATTAATCTTGAGATTGCTCTAATCTGGCCGGCCCCAAGGAAATCTAAGCTAAGGACACTAGATTCTTTGGAAGAAAGCAAGCGAATGTATATGAACACAAGGATGAAAAGAAAAAAAACGGAGAAATGGTACACAATTACAAACACAAACAACAGGACATTAACAGCAGGTGTCTTTCAACACATGACCATCGTCCATCATTCTTTTCCCCATGTAATCATCTTTCTTTTCTTTCCGTCTGTGTCACAGACCAGATGCATTCTTGTCTGTCTCCTCTCCTATCTTTTCTCCTGTCAAAGATTGTTCCTCCAGCGTATGCCACCTTACCTCATATGGCCTAGCAGCCCTTACTGCTTGTTTTCACTGCCCTGTTTTTGTTACCATTTTGACCCTCCGTAAATCCAAAATTTTATTTTGATTGTGGGAGCAACTGTTTTCTCGAAGGTGCATATTGTCATGAATTACTCAAAATATGGAGTAGATAAACAGCCAACAACTGATGAAGGGTCATTTTTTTCTTACTACTTGTCTTGTTTCTCATTTGTTTCTCTCGTTTGCAAAAACAATGTTTGTCTTTGTATTTCATGTTGTTTACATTTTGTGACGTCCTGTACCCATATATGCATATATACATATATATGTAAGTATGTACATATATGTATGTATATATGCATATATATATATATATATTATTTATATTATTATATGATTGAACACCATGCAACCATTTCCAAGTAAGTTTATCTTATATATATATATACACACACACACACACACGCACACACATATATTTAAATACATGTAAATTTTATATGTTGTAGATTCACTACTTACTTTTGTAAAATCACCTATGAAAGTAGAATTGGAAGAATCAGCTTCAGAATACTCGGTAATAAATGTTCCATTAACTTTTCTATATAAATGATGGCATGAATGTAGCTAAAATGTTTGCTTTGTAGTCACATGATTTGCATTTTGAGAAAACTGTGTGCTATATCAATGGGTAAACCAAATTCTTGTGAATAAAACAGCATGGATTGCCATTGAATGTATATGTGTGTGGATGGCAAAATACTTTGTGATAGTAGGTTCTGATCCTTTTTAAATCTTGCCTTTTTTTCACTTCCAAGTTTATAGTATCAGGCACAACACTGGATCAATATAAGCTTAAATACCTTTCAACGGCATTGATACAGTTCAATGACTAAAATTGATAAAAGAATGTAATAATCTTTATCATAGAAACTACAATATTGAAAGTTTTAATTATTGAATTCATTTAATGCTTAATTCCTGAATACTTTCTTTTCCACTTCAAAGATAAAATTCCTCAAAATATAATCAAAACAAGAAACTATTTCTAAAGTGTGAGACCAACAGTTTTAAATTATCAATTTAGTTTAAACATTTGGAGAAGGAATTTAATGATCCTTCATCACCTTGTTAGGCGGGACCATTTTTTATGAGATCCCAAAATCAGAAAGATGTTATGTGAAGTTCTATATGCCAAAAATTTGAATCTCTAGAACCAAAGCAAGGTACAGATATCCCAGAAAATGGAATATCTATACTCTTTGATTATTCCTAACTTTTATTTTTGCCTTCCAGTTAAAGAATTGCCCTAGAAAGTACCATGGAATAGTAAATCACACGGCTTGCATTTCAAAATCTCAATATGCATACAGATCAGGTAAGTTAAGTTTGTTGTTTAAGAAATAATCTGAACTTCAAATTCCTGCAAAATCTAAATGAAGATCATCCAAAATGTTATGAAAGTGATTAAGATTATCTGTTCTGTATTAACACGATCATAACGCCATAAACATTACATTATCAGTACTTCATTTCGCACACACATGAACACACACGAACACACACATACATACACACATGCATGCACACACACGCACGCACACGCACATATACACACACACACACGCACACACACACACGCACACAATTAAATAAATGATTCCATTTTTTATACCTCAAGGAAGTTTTCTTCTCTGGTGTCACTTGCAAAC
>NC_068991.1:28108936-28109476 GCF_001194135.2 Octopus bimaculoides
TTTTACTCCTCTCTAAACGCTTTGCAATGTTTGTTTTTGAAAGTAGTGGTCTTCTGATTGCATCCCTCCTGTGAAATCCAGCTTTGTGCAGCTCCCAGCGAACAGCATTTTTGAAAACTGGGTTCTCAAGGTGGTCATTAAGCTCTGTAGTAATTGTAGGAGCTGTACTTTTGTAATCCTTTCTAACAATTTGTGTAAGAGTTTGATGGTCCCTATCTGAAAGTTTTGGTTTTCTTCTGGAGTTTTGTTTCGACGAGGAGGTTATACCCTCTTTCTCAAAGGCTGTCATTACTTTCGAAGCAGTACTTCTTGATACACAAGACATTTCGGCTGTTTTCATTACCCTAGTGTTTGCCATATGAGCACCAACAATTTGACCTCTTTGAAAGTCCGATAGATCTGTCATTTTAATGAATCTTAATTACCTTTTTCTGATGATATCTGAAAAGAAACAGCAGTTTTAGCAAAACATATTAAGCAACACTAATAATAAATCAAAAGACATAAAAATAAACAAGCTTTTGATGGTTTTATAGATAT
>NC_068991.1:28109704-28116284 GCF_001194135.2 Octopus bimaculoides
GCATATATATGTACATGTATGTATATACGTTCATCCACATGTACATATAGATACATAACTGGGTACATGACGTGGCAAAAGAACAAGGACAAAAATGGTAAACAAGGTGCAACAAACAAGCAGGCCACATAGAAACAACCCCTTCATCAGCCGCCACCATTAAAACTCTGGCGTTTCGAAGAATTAAGGCAGTATGCATCATTAAAATGGTTCTTCTCACGAACACAAATTAAATTGTTTTTGTGGAGGGTAGTGGCGGATGGAAAACAAGACAGGAAAACGAAACGGTGAAATAAACAAACAAAAGGGCTGTACAGCCAGACGTGAAGTGTGTATGTCTCGAACGCTTATACACAGAGAAAGAGAGATATATTTGCATATGTATTTATCTATACTTTTTGTAGATTATCAGTACTGCCAATGTTTCATGTGGGGAAAAATTTCTTAATTCTTCAAGTGTTCCATTTTAGGATTATGGTAACCGTGTCTATGCTGGATTTTACATGAGATATACAAGACTTCAAAATTGATAGATATTCTGGTAAAACAAGGCAACTCCTTTAGTGGCTTCTTTAATTATTATTACCCATGCATCTGTCTTGGTAACTTGCAAGTTATTGCATTAAATGCATTCTACACTTTGCTTCGTTAAGAGATGAAAATAAAAGACATATAACATGTTTGTCTAATATGATATGGAAACTTAAAGACAGGAGCAAGAACAATATCCAAATAAAATAAAGCAGTGTAGCTATGGCTAAAAAATGTTAGGGATGAAGCAGCAGGTGCAACTTATGCATCACCGAGAAATTAAGCATCATAAATTTCAACAGCAAATATTTCGGACATAAAAGAAGGATCATTCCTCCCTGCATGCACAAACAATTTAAATTATGAATTTCAAGCATGACCATCGTCCAACATAGCACTTACCCAACCAACATAAAGTTGAGATATTAATGTTACTATAAACTTTGTGCACAATATGTATGGTTGATGTATACTGCCAGGAATTCGTGCTGGTATACTAAACAGCATAGATATGTAAAGCATGTATGTAACACATATACAAGACGATTTTCAAATTATGCACTAATGCAATTCAAAACTTATGTAAACCCCATAAATGGTAAGATCACATGTATGTACAACTACAAAAAGTAGGTGTGAGTCATGTGTTGTTTATATTAGTATGCATTTATATATTCGTATATACATTATATTCATTATATTCATACGTATGTATTCATATAGACATTATATTCATATATTCATATATACATTAGTATACATTTATATATTCATATATATAGATATACATGAATGTTCTCGCATAATATAATTAACACAAATACTTGCAAAATAGTGGGTTGTCAGGAAAGTTTGTGCTGATTTTTAAAGGAAAGAAAAAGGTCAATAAATACTTGCTATTACATTTTTAATCAACCAAATATGAACCATTTTGTTGCACAATGCGTCTCCATCTTTCCTTTAACTTGAAAATACCCTCTTCCCATAATTGAGGTGGTTTTGTGGCAAAGAATTCATCAAGGTATCTTTTTACGTCATCCAAGGAATTGAAATTTTTACCATTAAGACTATTCTAGAGAGACCTGAATAAGTGGAAATCCGAAGCAGCAATATCTGGTGAATATGGAGGGTGGGGTAACACATCCCAGCCGAGCTGCAGCAATTTTTGTCTGGTTCCCAAAGAAACATGCAGTCTTGCATTATCATGTTCGAAAACAACACCCTTCCTGATGACTAATTCTGGATGTTTCTCTTGAATTGCTGCTTTTAACTCATCCAATTGTGTGCAGTATTTCTCAGAATTAATTGTCTGGTTAATTGGGAGAAGCTCATAGTATAGAATTCCTTTCCAATCTCACTAGACACAAAGCAAGAATTTTTTAGGGTGAATACCCACTTTTGGGGTGGCTAAGGGTGGCTCATGTCGCTTACTCCAGGATCGCTTTCTCTGAACACTTCTGTAGATAATCCATTTCTCATCACCTGTCACAATTTGCTTTAAAAAAGGCACGTTTTCATTCCCTTTATAAAGCAAATCACAAATGGAAATGCGATCCAAAAGGTTCTTCTCACTCAACTCATGTGGTACCCAAACATTGTAGCGGTTTGTGTACCCAAGCTTTACCAGGTGCTCATCAATGACGGATTTTGATAGGTTGAGGCTTTCTGCTAATTCTCAGGTTGTGCGATGTGGGTTATTCTCAATTAATGACTTGATTTGGTCATCAACTGTAGTGGATGGTCTGCCTGATCACTCTTTATCAATAAGGCTACAATCTCCAGTTCGGAGCCTTGCAAACCACTTCCATACAGTTCTTTCGGATAAAGAAACATCACCGTAAACTGCACATATTTCTTTGGTTGCTTGTGAGGCATTTTTCCCTTTACGGAAACAGAAAAGCATCAAGTGCTGAAAATGAACTTTCTTATTTTCCAGTTACAGATTTAACATAGGTTATAGTAACGTAAACTTTCTTCCACGAAAAGATAACTTAAACTGTGCTCTAAATGGAGGTGCAGTCAAATCCTATTTTATGGACACAACCATGTTCTAAAATAAGTCGAAAATGAAGCTACTATAAATTGGCACAAAACCAAGGCCAACACATGGGAAATAACAACTGACGAGTCCCTAATTTAGTTGCATTCTCTTATCTGTATGTCTATTAATTTTAAAGTCTCGCATAATCTCTTGTAATACCAAGTAATCCCATCCAAAATGGATACGGTCACCATCATTCTAAAGTGGAATGTTTGAAGAATTGTGATTTTTTTCCATTGGAAACAACTGGTAACACTGTTAATCCACAAATAAAGAATATTTTCACTATTCAACACTATCTTGTACACATACAGGCATACATACATAAACACATATATACACTTATATATATATATATATATATATATATATATTTCTTTTATTCTTTTACCTCTTTCAGTCATTTGACTGTGGCCATGCAGGAGCACCACCTTTTAGTTGAAGAAATCAACCCAGGACTTATTCTTTGTAAGCCTGGTACTTATTCTATCAGTCTCTTTTGCTGAACTGCTAAGTTACAGGGGACATAAAGACACCAACATTGGTTGTCAAGCAATGGTGGTGGGGACAAACAGACACAAAGACACATGCATACATACATACATACATACATATGTTTCTGTCTACCAAATCCACTCACAAGGCTTTGGTCAGCCCGAAGGTACAGTAGAGGGCACTTGCCCAAGGTGCCACACATTGGGACTAGACCCAGAACCATGTGGTTGGGAAGTAAGCTTCTTATCACACAGCTAAGCCTATGTTTATGTACACATTTGGTTGTTAGATTTCAATAAGCTGTCTATTTAACGTTCAAAATAGGCAGAATGTTGTCAGCAGGCAGTTTAGCTTAATGGTAAAGGACTCAGCCAGGCTCTTGGAGGATGTCGGTTTGACTCCCATGGCTGTTTGTTGACAAATTTTCCCACCTTGCAAGGATATTAATACCCAATTTTGATACTGTCTTAAAAAATATCACTTTCTTGTCTGTTTCGTATAATGCACATTCGACGCTTCTAAAACGCAAATGAAAGTTTGTTTATATATACATATGGTTGCATATATATATATATATATATAAGAATAATATGACATGCAGAAGGAGGATATCAGGCTTTAATAGTAGATCACATTTATTTCTGCACCACACATCAACTGGGAGCTGTTGAGTTTATATTCAAATGCCATTATAGATCATTCTTTATAATTAACAATTATAAAGAATGATCTATAATATAGTAAAATATTTTTTCAGCTGCATCCATGTGTGGTTACTTCATCATATTCCACCCATTGAAGTCCCATAGATAAGTAATACTGTTCTGGTTTTATTAAAACACACAACAAGCTAACCAGTATAATGTATATAAACTCCATTAAACATTATCCACCCGTTGTTGAGTAGATTAAATACTAAACTATTTTGCTTTACACTTGAATTGATTATATTGGAAGAATACATGATATAAAAGAAACAACTCAGTTATGGAATACGCTGGTTTATCTTAAATGCATTTTTCATTCTCAGATGCCGATTACGGTGCTAATGAGACTACAGATTCCACAAATCCAGCAACTACTCTTGGTAATTATCTTAAACATTTCTTTGTATCAGCTAATTGTAGATATATTTTGAAATACATACAATCAAATCTTCGTTTCTAAATCTTTTAAAACCTTATTCTTTATTTATTTATTTTGCTGTTTTATACATGGACATACACACACACACATACACGCACACACAAACATGCACACACACGTACACACACTCACACACACATACGCACAAACATTGTCAAACCTTCACTTGATGAAGATCCTACAGCTACACCACCTCATTCAGAATCACCATGAACTCAAATATGACAATGCTCACAAACTACAAGTGACAGCTAAAAGAAAATGCTACAAATTTTGACATAGACTTGAAGATCGCCAAAAAGTCTAGACTATATTTGAATGCTACCAAGAGATGCAACATCTACAGAGCATAAAAGAGAATATTCCTCAAGAACTTGCAGAAAGCAAGCTCTTAGCCTAATGCCAGAACAGAAAACTTCACCCACTACATGCACAAGAAAATATTCATACTCAAGTCCAGTACTTCTACATAGGACTCTAATCTTTCCAAAGTATGCTCTTTTCCCAATCCAATCTTATGGCCAACATAGATCATTTGTGGGCCTTTATATTTACAAAATTATTTCTCCTTCTAAAATATTCCCAAATCTTTACAGGGTTTCTGGATTTTCCCAAACTTTCTCTTCATTTTACAGTTTTCCCTCTTTTATTGCTCACCTTATCTCTGGCTCAAAATGGTAAAACTAACACTCATCCTGGCTTAAGAAACGTTCATGAAAACCAGCTGGATCTGCCTGAAAAAACGTCAGATTTTCTAGTGATTTGATCAGCTTGATGCACTCTTGCAGTCACTGAGCAGTCACCTTTTTTATTATAAGCTCATTGTAGAGAACATTCTCAACTCTCTCATAGGATAGGCACATAGCATTGACTATTTGATTTATAATCAATCCCCATCCATCAGCATGTAGTGAACATGATCAATGTTTCCCTCAGTGGTAGCACTTGCAGGAAGTTCAGACCTTGGGTCATTTCCAAGTCTCTCCTTTCCTCCATTAAATTCAGCTGCCCACTTTTGTACTGTTGATAAAACTTGAGTGTCATTCTCTCATGTAGCAAGCATGTCAGCATGAGTGTCCTTGGGGTGCTAAAGCCTTTTTCTGCAGGTATTTGATAATACCACGATGCCAAATTTTGTTAAGTTTCAAGAGAAATTGCTACTAGCTATTGGGTTTTGAAGTCTTCTTTGAACAGTCAGATGCCAGTTTACCTGGAATGAAATAATGCAGTTATCAATAAGAAGGACTGAAATAAATGCATGTAAGATCTCACAGTTCTAGCATCATATCTTCATTGTCAGCCTGTGAACCTTTCAGCCCATTTTCGTATGTCCAGAATTTCTCTTCAATTCAAATTCCAGTTACAAATTACTTCATATAGATTTTGTATTCCTTTGTCTATCGAGGTTCTTCTACTTTTTTGAAGTTTTCTTTAATTAATACTGCTTTGTTCCAGCTAAGTCAACTATGCATACCACTACAGCTGCGACAAAAGCTACTACTACTCTTGCTACTACTACTCCTACTCCTACTACTACTACTCCTACTACTACTGCTGCTACAACTGTTACTACTATGGCTGCTACTACAACTGTTACTACTATGGCTGCTACTACAACTGTTACTACTATGGCTGCTACTACAACTGTTACTACTATGGCTGCTACTACAACTGTAATGTTATCCACTCATTTCATGATGTTATTCCTAGAATGCTCTTTAACATTAATAAACAAGAAAATTTTATTCCCTCTTTGTTAGTATAAAAGTGCATTATTTTCTGCTAATTCCCCCAGAAACTTCTAGCAAATACTAGCAACTATATAAAAGTATACTGTATATCTAAATATCTGATATGAAGCATTGTTAATAAGATTATATTATTTTCCAGACAATTTACCTCATGTTTTGAGTCAATGTTTCAATATTTACAAACACTTTCAAATTCCGCCAAGGTTGACTTTGCCTTTTATCCTTTTGGGGTTGATAAATTAAGTACCAGAATTAAGAAGCCTTGTTCTTAGAGTAGAAAAGAATATTTTGTTGACTTGTAGAAGAGAATTTAAGACAAAGTTGACTTCCATTGGATTTAAACTTTGATCGTTAACAGTCAAAGGATGTACTGCAAGGCATTTTTCCTTATGCTCTAATAATTCTACCAGCTCACTGCCAGAACATTCAATAATAATAATAATAATAATAAAAATAATAATAATAATAATAATATGTGCATCTCTGATCATGAGTAGAAGTAAAAAGGAAGCATCATTGTCATGTGTTGAGAGGAACTCTTTGGGATTTGGATAATTCAACTCTGGAAACATGGGTGTTTCGTTCAATATCCTTAAACAACCCTTATTCAGGGACC
>NC_068991.1:28116294-28119787 GCF_001194135.2 Octopus bimaculoides
TTCGTTCAATATCCTTAAACAACCCTTATTCAGGGACCTTTTGAGTGGGATGGGCTACTCGACCTGAAGAAAATTCCAACTGGGGTTCACCTGCGAGGTCTTGCGCTGTTTATCTTGATATGAGATCACCATGTCGCGCACATATGGTTGTGATGCATGTGCCTGGTGTACCCTTATCAAACGGGTAGTCATGATGGGTATACTGGGCTTCGTATATTTTACCCTGGTGTCACTTTGATGGCATGTACTGCTCTCTCACTCAATAATAATAATAATAATAATAATAATAATAATAATAATGATGATGATGATGGTTTCAAATATTGGCAACATCAGAATTGGAGTGAAATCGATTACATCAATCCCAGTGCTCAACTGGTACTTATTTTATTGACCCCAAAATGATAAAAGGCAAAGTAGACAAAATTTGAACTCGGACCGTAAAGTGGATGAAATGCTTTTAAGCATTTTGCCCAGTGTGCAAACAATGCTGCCAGCTCACTACTTTGTCAATAATAATAATGTAGTGAATGTGCTACATTGGAAAGTGTGCAAAAAGTGGTGGCCAGAGAGAAGCAAGACATGGTATGAGCACAAACTGTGGAGAATGGCAGAGTTGGAAATCTGAAAAATCCTCTGAGATTTCCCAGTCCAAACAGAACAGGCACTAGAGCATAACAGACCAAACCTAATGGTGGTGGACAAGATGCACCACATGTGCTATATAGTTGATGTTGCCTGCCCCCTTGACCTACATGAATAGTGAAGAAGGAAGGCAGAAAGACAGACATATACAATCCTTTTAAGTACGAAATAACCCGGCTATGGAAAATGAAGAAGATGAAGACAGTGCCAATTATTGTTGGGTCCTTGGGGACAGTATCAGAAGGCATCAAGAGGAATATAAAGGAAATTGGAATAGAGTGCAAAGTAAAACTATTACAAAAGGTTTGCCTCCTTGGCACGGCCAGAATAATCAAGAAAGGATTAGATAGCTGAAAAGAACAGATAGCATGGTACCATAAGCTGGAGGTAGCAAGCCCGCTACGCATGCAAGACTCCAGAAATTACAACAAAACCTGAGACAAAAAGAATAAATAATAATAATCCTTTCTACTACAGGCACAAGGCCTGAAATTTTGTGGGGAAGGAGTAAATCAATTATATCAACCCCAGTACTCAACTGGTTCTTATTTTATCGACCCCGAAAGGATGAAAGGCAAAGTCAATTTCAGCTGAATTTGAACCCAGAACATAAAGATGACGAAATGCCACTAAGCATTTTGCCTGGCATGCTAACAGTTCTGCCAGCTCACCACCTTTATAATAATAATGATGACAATAGTGTTAATAATAAAGTTCTGTGTACTTACTATTCCAACAACTACTTCATAATTTTTATCTATGATACCAAAGGCATTTTACAAGAATTATATCTTGGTGTATATTTTATATGTCCTCTTTTAACACTAGCCTCCATAATCTTGTTCTCAACAATCTATGCCATGACCACTTGTCTAATAATCGCCATATGACCATCAAGATAGGAAATGAAGCAAGGGGAAAAGTGAGAACCTGTGCTTTCGGATCTGATTTTTTTGTCATGAAACAATGAGTTTTGGTTAGCAAGAGCTGGTTAACAGACATTATTGTTTATTTACTCCTTTGTCTCTTTTTAAACAGAAATATTGTCCACGATTGTTCCAAGGAATAAAAGGCCACACAGCATGTTCAAGCAAATGTAGTAGAGTCATTTCCTCTGGTAAGTACCAATTACTAACTTCATTCTAATTATTTTACTCATTTTTACCAACAAAATATTTTTGTTTCACGTAGAAAAATTTGTGACATTCTTAGAATTCTTATTATTGTCAATAAAAATGTGAGGATGTTGGATATAGTTTACTATTCCTAATAATTAGTTCCAACAAACAGAAATTAAACTTGATTTAGATAAAGTTCAAAGTTTTATTTTTTTTTCTCTTCAAGAATCTTACGTGAAGGTGAGACAAATCAATAAATACAGGGGCCTGATAGGCCGCTATCAATTTGTGTCAATGGTCATTGAGACATCAGGTGTTCTCGAACCCCATACTACCAATTTCTCCTGAATAATAGCGATTATTTTATCAACCCCAAAAGGGTAAAAAGCAAAGAATTCCACTAAATTTGAACTCAGAACACAAAGTGACAAAATGCTGCTGAGCCTCATGCGGTAGAGTGACTGCTGCAGTGAGCATTGCTGACCATTCTCTGGGGCAATGCCATCACTGTCATTATTGCAGCGCTCAGCTGAGCACACCATTTGTTCTGAGATGACCCATCGTCCTCTCCCCCTCCATCTTCTGTCGCTTTACCCCACCCTTTATTTTCTCTTTTTTTTCCAATTTCTTTGTATTTCAATGTTTTCTGAGCTATTGATATATGAAGTTGGTATTTTTAGTTTAAAAAATAATATAAAATAGAATATGTTGAGATTTGTATAATCACTTCCATATGAAGTGACCATACGAAGCCTTGACAGTCATCATTATACTTATTTTAACACTGGAACAAGGTAGTAGTCTGAAATAATGGTATCTACAGTTATTTCATCATTCTGAGATGGCGATTCTAGAGATCATAGCATAAATGTATTCAAAAGCAACTAGTTAAACTCACATCTGTTGGCACTGTCCATAAATCATTACACCAATATTTAACCAGTTCCATACATTTATTTCAACTTCAGGAATATCAGAAAAAGACAAAGAAACCATACTCCAGAAACATAACCAATATCGAGCAAATGTGATACCAGCAGCCTGTTCCATGATGAAAATGGTACATTTTATACATTTCTGTAACGTTTAACATTATTTGTGGTGTAAAAATACCTTGACATAGTTGTTCTTTCTCCCTGTTATTGTGATCATCATAACTGTTATCTACATTTTCATCTTCATCATCATCAGTTTTTATTACACATATATATAATGTGTGTGTGTGTGTGTGTGTGTGTGTGTGTGTGTGTGTGTGTGTGTGTGTGTGCAGGGTATGTCAGTCTTTTGCAATCTTTTGTTTGAATTTAGAAAAAGATGTATAACTCATCAAAGAAAAACTGTATTTGAAAACAAATTGGTGCAAATAATCTTGAGTACCCTTTTATTACACCTATCCAAGGAATTCACCTTTATCATCAATGGCTACTTCATTATGGGGTCTGAAGTATTGACATGCTCAAATCAGATAATCTTTATCCATTTTGGGCAAGTGTCTTCTACTATAGCCTCAGGTGGACCAAAGCCTTGTATGTGGATTTGGTAAATAGAAACTGAAAGAAGCCTGTTGTATATATACTAGGCATAGGAGTGACTGTGTGGTAAGTAGCTTGCTTACGAACCATATGGTTCCGGGTTCAGTTCCACTGTGTGGCACTTTGGGTAAGTGTCTTCTACTATAGCCTTGTGAGTGCATATGGTAGACGGAAACTGAAAGAAGCCCGTTTTATATA
>NC_068991.1:28120205-28122257 GCF_001194135.2 Octopus bimaculoides
TATATATATATATATATATATATATATGTATGTGTGTGTGTGTATGTTTGTGTGTCTGTGTTTCTCCCCCCAACATCGTTTGACAACCGATGCTGGTGTGTTTACATCCCCGTAACTTAGCGGTTTGGCAAAAAAAACCGATAGAAGAAGTACTAAGCTTACAAAGAATAAGTCCTGGGGTCGATCTGCTTGACTAAAGGCGTTGCTCCAGCATGGCCACAGTCAAATGACTGAAACGAGTAAAAGAGTATATATATAAATATATGTTGGCAAACCTGACTTATACTGTTTTCACTTGATATGAGACTCGAATAGCTGGGATATCTCAGAAACAGCTGTCAGAGACTATCTTTACCAGTTTGTACTGTTTTTATACTATTTGTTCTGTAGCTAAATTTTTAGATTGAATTAAAGGAAATTAAATGTCCTTGTCCTGCCTTGACTAATTGTTTGCCTTTCCTCCCTACTTTAACATATATATATTTATATGTACACACACACACACACACACACACACATGTATGTGTGTGTATATATATATATATATATATATATATATACTTTATTTAAAAGCAGCAGAAATATAACAAAAGCTGTTACTCAGAGTTTCATGTTCCTGTTCATTGGACAGTTTTTTTATTTGTTTAACAAAACTGTCTGACGAACAAAAATTTAGTTACAGAACAAATAGTATAAAAACAGTACAAACTGATAAAGATAGTCTCTGACAGCTGTTTCTGGAATATCCCAGCTATTGGAGCCTCATAACAAGTGAAAACAGTATAAGTCAGGTATTCCAGCATAGGAGAAATATAGTTTAGACAGTGTTATTTGTTTTGGTTCATTATGTTCAGGAGTGTCCAATTAAATCCATCTGGATTAGGTCTTCTTTCGGTAAATCCATGATCAGAAAGAGTTTTTAAGTAGTACATCATGATGAGAAGCGGGAATGAATTGTTATGCAGTACTCCATATTGAGGGAAAATGAAATTGAATGCTAGCAGATCCAGCATTGTGCATGGAATAAAGATACATTCTGAGAGCAAAGATAAAACGGTAATAGGTATGGATTGGATATATACTGTTCAGTATATTGAAGTGTAAAGGCAGCAAGCTGGCAGAAACTTTAGCAAGCCGGGTGAAATGCTTAGCGGTATTTCGTCTGTCTTTACGTTCTGAGTTCAAATTTCACTAAAGTTGACTTTGCCTTTCCTCCTTTTGGGGGTTGTTAAATTAAGTACCAGTTGCGTACTGGTGTCAGTCTAATCGAGTGGCTCCCTCCACCAAAATTTCTGGCCTCGTGCCTAGACTAGAAAAGTATACTGAAGTGTATTCACTCCACAGGGAGAGTGAATGTAAGCGGTTCCAAAGTTACCATTTTATCTTTGGTCTCACCAGAATGTATCCGTATTCCATGCACAACACTGGATCTGCTAGCATTTAATTTCATTTTCCTTCAATATGGAGAACTGCACAACAATTTTTTCCCACTTCTCACCTTGATGTACCACTTAATCACCCTTTCTGATTATGTACTCACCTACAGAAGACCCAATCCAACTGGATTTAATTTGACCCTCCTCCCCACCTGGACATAATGAACTACAACAAATATCATTGATGAGGAGCAGCCTTTCCACTGTCTAACCTATATTTCTCCGATGATGGAATACCCGACTTATACAATGCTTCATTAGCTGGCATATCCCAGAAACAGCTGTCAGAGACTATCTTTACCAGTCTTGTACTGTTTTTATCAACATTGCTAAATTTTTAGATTGAATTAAATGAAATCAAATGTCCTTGCCGTACCTTGATTAATTGTTTGCCTTTCCTCACTATTTTAATCAATACCTACTGGCCGAAAGGGAAGCCACCATTAACCGTTTTTTTAACAAGACATTCACACAACCACAACTTTAATTAGTGTTCTAACTGAGATTTTGGTGGAACACCTATTTGATCATTCAGAAAGCATACCTATTAGTTTGAGTCATCGTGATCTAAACTCTTCATATTTTCTTTACACACACACACACACACGCACACACA
>NC_068991.1:28122418-28123982 GCF_001194135.2 Octopus bimaculoides
CACACACACACACACACATATATGTAAATGTGTGTGTGTGAGTATGTGCATGTGTGTATAAATATATATATTTATATACACACACACTCATATATATATATATGTATGTATGTATGTATGTATGTATGTATGTATGTATGTATGTATAGAGTGTTAGGTGTGATGTACAGAGTTAAATATTGAGAAAAACATGTTGTCAGAATTTTGGAAAAAAATCCTTTTATTTCTTCATTATTACTTCGTTCATAACATTGCAGTACTGGGATAAAGATTTGGAACTAGTTGCCCAAGCACGAGCCGAAAGCTGTAATTGCTCCCACGATGAACCTTATCTCCGGCAAATTCCTGGTAAATTATAATTTATTTCTTCTTACAAGAGTTACCACATTACCATAAAGTAATGGTGTTGGCTGAAACGGTAGAGTGCCTTTAGTATTTTGCTATTGTTGCCTGCATTCAGTGTTCAAATCTAGCTATGATTAACTCTGTCTTTCATCACTCCTATATTAATAAAATAATGCCAGTTTTAACCTGCATTGTTGTTAAATTTCCAGGGCTTGATAGGTATTTAAGACATGACCATTCCAGCTTTTTTCTGCCTTAATATATCTTGGACTATATTATTCCATATGTCCTTGGATTTTTAAAAGAGGTTAAAATCTAATTTGAAACAGATGTAGCAAATTATTGTAATGGGTCAATTGACTATGTAAATGCTTCTCTGCTGAGAAATATTTCAGATATAACATTGTCACTACTGTTTAACCACAGGAAGATCTTAATAAGCAGACCCCGTGATTAAGAGTAGACCAAAACCATTCTACCCTTAATCATCTCATCTGTTTATATATTAGTTTCAAAGTTTTTGCACATGGCCATTGTTTAACCTGTGTTTATTTTATCAATTTCGAAAGGATGAAAGGCAAAGTCAACCTTGGCAGAATTTAAACTCCACCAAGGTTGACTTTGAGCATGAAGACAGATAGAATGCTGCTAAACATTTTGTCCAAGATGCTAATGGTCCTGCCAGCTCATCACTTTATGTTCCATTTTGAAAACAGCTCGGTGAGGCTGAATAACCATGTAGATTTTTTTCCTCGTTGGCTCATTTTATACTAGTTGAAATAATGGATAATACCTATTTTATTCTAGTGGTAACCAATTTCTCCTGATCAATCTTCTAATTATAGTATAATCATTTGACCCATTGGTTAGAGCAGCGAACTTGCAGTCGTAGGATCGCGGCTTTGATTCCCAGACCAGGTGTTGTGAGTGTTTATTGAACGAAGACACCTAAAGCTCTATGAGGCTCCGGCAGGGGATGGTGGTAAACCCTGCTGTACTCTTTCACGACAATTTTTTTCTCATTCTTTCTTCCTGTTTCTGTGGTACCTGTATTTCAAAGGGCCAGCCTTGTCACACTCTGTGTCACACTGAATCTCCCCGAGAACTACATTAAGGGTACATGTGTCAGTGGAGTGCTCAGCCACTTGCACGTTAATTTCACGAGCAGGCTGTTCCGTTGATCAGATCAACTGGAACCCTTGTCGTCATAACCGACAGA
>NC_068991.1:28123992-28125929 GCF_001194135.2 Octopus bimaculoides
ATATATATATATATAAATTTAAAAGAAATAATAAAGAAACAGAAATGCATAATGAAACCTATTTCTTTGTTTTAAAATATTTCACGTTCCTAGTCTTAGCTACATAATGTGAATCTTTCATTGAAATTACATGACAGTACCAGCATTTGTCTCTAATAATCATTTGCATTTACTCAGTGTGAGTTACATGACCCATATGGCTAATTCTGTTTGTTCCCTTGTCAAATCCTGAACTCTTTTATCTACCTTCTTGATCTCCTCAATGATATAAACAAACTGTGCAACCTTCTATCTTTAAATTAAGGAATACTTAGTTTAAAGCTCTCAGCTTTCTACAATTATGGGTTAATTACTGTAGTTAGTAAAGACTCCTTGGTTAATTACATCATTCCTTTTGCTTGCTCTGTCTACTATAGTGTAGTATCTGCTATTAGCATGACTTCTGGTCCACTCACTAGACATCCATGGTTTATTTTCTTATTACCTCCATATTGTAGGCTCAGTATGACTGAATGGTTACAAAGTTCACTTTGCAATCATGAGTTTCTAGTTACAATTCTGCTGTATGGCACTATGGACAAATGCCATTTTCCATAACCACGGGTTGACCCATACCTTATGAGCAAAACTAGACAAACTAAATATAAATAGAAGCCCATCAGATGAATTGTAATTGTAATTCAAAGGCCCGCCTTTGTCACACATGCAGTCACACCGATTCTGCTTCAGAATTCCATTAAGAGTACACATCACTATGGAGTACTCAGCCATATACATGCTTAATGCAAAGCCATATATATGCTTAATGCAATGAGCATGTTAATATAGTTGGTCAAATAATTGAACACCTATGATTGTAAATTCTCACCAACATCCATTTGCCTCCCTATGATACAAATTGACAAATGAACTGGGACTACTCAGGAGCTAACAGTTTCTTCTTAGGTTGGTACTCCACCTCTGAGTCTGTCTCATTTTTTCCCACTTTTATTTGTCTTTATATCTTTCTGCTTGTCTGTCTGTCTGTCTGTCTGTCTCTCTCTCTCTCTCTCTCTCTCTCTCTCTCTCTCTCTCTCTCTCTCTCTCTCTCTCTCTCTCTCTCTCTCTATCTATCTGTCTATCTACCCCTCTCTCTATGTATGTATCTATCTACCTACCTATCTCTCTTTTAGCTTTTTCTGTCTTCCACTCTGACACTTCTCTCTCACTCTCTTCTTCCTCTCTCTGTCTTCCACCTCTCTCCTCTCTCCCTCCCTTCTGTTATACCAACCAGTAAGTTTTGTATCATTACCAACACAAAATACAGAAGCAACACCAAGCATTATTGAATTATTCCACATTTACTACAATCTCTTAAGATCTAACAAATAATTTCTAATATTGAAAATTTTTTTTTTTTTTCAGGAAAATTCCACACTGGTCAAAATTTAGCCAGGCAAGTGGACAGTTGGGCAGCAGCCATACGTTCATGGTATGATGAAAGGAAAAGCTTTACTTACAATGCCACTAATGATTTCTCTAAAGTAGGACGTTACACAGAGGTAATGAATATTATTATTATTTATTTTTTTTTTTTCATGTGTTTGACTTTCACTTTGTGTTTGTACAAGTTGACTCCAATAATAATGATAATAATAATGATAATAATAGCAATTTGGCCTTGATAAATGTGCAAAAGCTACCTTTATCAAAGGAAAAATGACAAATACATCTAATGTGAACCTTGACCAACAAAATGTCATAAAAGAGTTAGAACCAGCGGAGAGCTACAAATACCTAGGGGTAATTGAAGGGGACAATATCAAGCACTCAGTGATGAGGGAAAGGATCAGAAGAGAATGTTATCGCAGGGTGAGAGCAATACTGAAGACAGAGCTGAACGCGAGAAACAGGATCGAAGCGATCAATGCTCTAGCCATACCAGTCGTGACTTACAG
>NC_068991.1:28127211-28130622 GCF_001194135.2 Octopus bimaculoides
AATAATAATAATAATAATAATAATAATAATAACTATTATTTGGAAAAGCAAAGAATCCTAACATCAGGCTACAAGTTGCCTTATATACCAAGAAACCTCCTATTAGGTTACAGCAAGTAACCTTAGATGCCAAGAACCCTCTTAAGTATCCTAGTTGCCCCTATTAACACTGTTTTCTGGAGCTGTACTAAACTGGGTTTTATGCCTATTTTCTCTATCCATTTGTTCAGATCTTTAGGGATAGTTCCCAATGCACCTATAACTACTGGGATACATTTTACCTGCACTTTCCATAGTCTCTGTAATTCAATAGCTATTGTTATCATCATCATCATCATCATCATTGGTTGTGTGATAAGAAGCTTGTTTCTCAACCACATAGTTCTGGGTTCAGTCCCACGGTGTCACACCTTGGGCAAGAGTCTTCTGCTATAACCTAAGGTCAACCAAAGCCTTCTGAGTGGATTTGGTAGACGGAAACTGAAAGAAATTCATTGTATATATATGTGTGTGTGTGTGCGTGTGTGTGTGTGTGTGTGTGTGTGTTTGCATCTGTGTTTGTCAATCATCACCACTTGACAACCAGTGTTGGTGTGTTTATATCCCCATAACCTAGTAGTTCAGTCAAAGAGATTGACAGAATAAGTACCAGGCTTAAAAAATTAAGTCCCAGGGTCGATTTGTCTGACTAAAAATGGTGGTACTCCAGCATGGCCACAGTCACATGACTGAAACAAATAAAAGAATAAAAGAATTATTTGATGGAAACTCACACCTTATTTTGTTGGATATGATGGAAAGTGTCTGCTGTCTACATCCAGCAGACTAAGGTGACACTTGTTTACTGATCATGCTTCACCCTGCAGAGAACTCTTGCAGTTCCAAGCAATGGTGATTTTTGTAGGTGTTCTACCTTCACAACTGCACTGATCATTTTCAGCCATGTTGGTAGTTGAGGGCTGATACTTCCAAGCCTACCAATTACTTCTGGTATCACATCCACTCTTTTCATTGCCCACAACCGGCATATTTCCCACTTCAAATCACCATAGATGTTCAGTTTTTCTTCTTTCTCTTTGATTCTGTTGTCACTGGGACATGCTATGTTGATTATCATGCAAGTTCTTTCATTTTTGTTCATCAGAACATCAGGTTTCAGATGTTTCATCTAATGGTCACACTGAATCATTATTATTATTATTATTATCATTATTATTATTATTATTATCATTATTATTATTATTATTATTATTCAGTGGTTTTATTTTTATAACTTGCTTTCACTTCACTACTGAGCGCAGCACTGCGTGCCTTGGATATGTGCTGTGGTTTGCTGTGATGCTCTTATTAATATTATCATTATTATTATTATTTGAGTGAGAGAGCAGTGCATGCCATCAAAGTAACACTGGTGTACAAATATCCGAAGCCCAATATACCCATCACTACTACCTGTCTCATAAGGGTACACCAGGCACATGCATCACAACAATATGTGTGCACCATGGGGGACTCATATCAAGATAAACAGCACATGGCGAAGTAGCCCATCCTGCTGAAAGGTTTCCTGAATAAGGTTTGTTTAAAGATGAACCAAACACCAATGTTTCCAGAGCTGAATTATTCAAACCACAAAGAATTCCTCTCAACACATGGCTATGATGCACCCCCCCCCATCACCCACTGCTCCTGCTTGTGATCGGAGATGCACATATTCTCACCTACTAAGGGACATGCTCAAACGGTTATGGTTAAGCAAAGAATAAGCAAATGTGTAATGTTAAGCAGAATATTTGCTGTAGCCCATTTTTTAAACCAAGACTTGATAACACTTCCAATCAGTTAAAATCAGAAGCCATGAGAGTTGCTGTCTGGTACAGCAGCAGAGTATTTATTACTAATATTATTGCAAGCAGAGGACTTAAAAGGTATACATAAACACATATATACATGCATGCATGCATACATACATACATGCATGCACGTGTGTGTGCACATGTGTGCACATGTGTGCATGTATGTGTACATACGTACATAAATGAAAAAGAAGCTTAATTCCACAGTTATAGAAATATAAAAGAATTGGTTTGGGAGTTGAAAATGCACCTGGGTCTTAAAACAAATTGTACATTTTTTGAAAGAATTTATTAAAGTACCATACGGGTTTCAACAATATTTTGTTTTTCAGTGGTAAATATAAAATATGAAAGAGGATTATAGTTTAATAGAGAATGCACTGAAGAAAGTTCCATAACCATAAAGCATGCTAAAACCTAAAGAACATTTGATTTTTTTTCTTTTTACATCAAGAGGATAATTAATTTAATCACCCCCACTAATTACAGCTGTGTGGAGTTAATGTAATAACCTCCACTAGTTATAGGTGTAATAACCATTACTGATATGTCTTTATTGTGTTTGTATTTTTTAAGATGGTACAAGCTAAGACTATAAGAATCGGCTGTGGCTTTGCAAAATGTTCAAACATGAATTTCTACGTCTGCCATTATGGTCTAGAGTAAGTAATGCATTATATATATATTTTATCATGTTGAACCATTAATCCCTAAACATTTTTTCTCTCTCCTTTTTTTTCATTCTTTCTCCGTTTTTTCCCTCTTGATTCTTTGTCAAAAAGTTTAGGCTTGAAATATCAAAGACTTTTCCATTCTTCCCAAGCATTATTAACCTAATACACCTGCTTGTTGTACTCTCACCTGTCTTTGTCTTTTGTTTCCTGTAAATTTGAACTAAATATATACGTACATGCGTGTGCACACACACATATACACACACACACACACATGTACTCACACACACACACATGCACTCACACATACACACCTTATAACATATTAGGTTGCAAAGAAAAGTCCTGTTGCATTTTTTACATGCTCATGTTGAGAGTTTTCTATACTTCTAGTAAAAATTGTTGTTGTTGGCACTCCGTCGCTTACGACGTCGAGGGTTCCAGTTGATCCGATCAACAGAACAGCCTGCTCGTGAAATTAACGTGCAAGTGGCTGAGCTCTCCACAGACACGTGTACCCTTAACATAGTTCTCGGGGATATTCAGTGTGATACAGTGTGACAAGGCTGACCCTTTGAATTACAGGCACAACAGAAACACGAAGTAAGTGTGAGAGAAAGTTGTGGTGGAAGAGTAGAGCAGGGTTCGCCACCGTCCCCTGCTGGAGCCTTTTAAACTGACTTTAGATTAGACCCATATCAAACATGCTATCATCATCATCATTATCATCGTTTAACGTCCGCTTTCCATGCTAGCATGGGTTGGACGATTTGACTGAGGACTGGTGACACCGGATGGCAACACCAGGCTCCAATCTAAATTTGGCAGAGTTTCTACAGCTGGATGCCCTTCCTAACGCCAACCACTCAGAGAGTGTAGTA
>NC_068991.1:28134398-28137332 GCF_001194135.2 Octopus bimaculoides
GATGTTGAGGCCGTAAATAAATAAAAAATCTCTATCTTATCTGCATCTTGGAGACTTCGTCGTAGTATGTCAGCAGAGAAGAGATTGAGATAATTAAGAATGGATTTCTTATTTATATATACCCAGAACCTGAAAACCTTAAGGAAAAAACTACGATAGAGAGAGAGAGAGAGGGACTGATTTAGAGAGAGATGGGGGGTAGACGGAGGCATGGCGGGAGAAAGATCATCATCATCATCATCATATATATATATATATATATATATAAAGAGAGAGAGAGGGGGGACCAGTCAAGCAGCACATCACGCTGTAATTCTTGGGCTGAGAAATCAACACTTAAAAGCCATAATTTTAAAGGAGCTATATGAATTCAAAAGGAGCTCTTTAGCAATGGAAGCAGTAAGAAATATTTTTTTCTCTCCATGGAACTGAGGCTTTAAGTGTACAGACATGCCAGTGACAGTTGGGCCAGTTTCACTCAGGAAATTTTTCCCTTGCCGATACCACTCAATCTGGATCACTAAGCTCTGTCAATATTGAGCTTCTGGAAACTATATGCATGAAAATGAACAAAACAGTTTGATTCAAGACACACTTCAATCATGAACTAGGGAAAGTTTCTAAACTTAGTCATTTGTGCCCTTATAATGTGACAACTTTTCAGGTTAATCAAATAGTTGCAGTTCACTTATCATTGAAGTATAAACTTGCTACTGAACCTTTCCATGTAGAATCATCACAAGTGATGAAAAGTGGATTTTCTGTCATCATATCCAGTGTAAATGTCAATGGTTAGCACCGCATGAAAAAGGAGAATTTTCTATCACCAAATAAAACTACACCCAAAAAGGGTTATGCTCTGTGTTTGGTAGGCTGCAAAGGGTGTCATTTGTCATGAAGTGTTAAACCAAAATGAAACAGCTGATGCAGAGAAGTACCCTCTACAGTGGAAATTTTGCAAAAATATGCAGTAAAAGTACCCGTTATTGGTCATTTGTAAAGGGTGTTGCTTTTACATGATAATGCAATACCTTATACTGCCCAAGTCACCCAGGAAAAGATTATGGCACTAAGTATGAAAGATTCTCCCCATGCCCCTTACTCTTTTGTCTTTCTTCTATCTAACGACCAGTTTTTTAGATCATTGCAACATTATTTAGAGGGAAGTAGAGGCGCAATGGCCCAGTGGTTAGGGCAGCAGACTCACAGTTGTAGTATTGTGGTTTCGATTTCCAGACCAGGTGTTGTGAGTATTTATTGAGCGAAAACACCTAAAGCTCCATGAGGCTCTGGCAGGGGATGGTGGCGAACCCTGCTGTATTTTTTCACCACAACTTTCACACTTTCTTTCTGTTTCTGTTGTACCTGTATTTCAAAGGGCCAGCCTTGTCACACTCTGTGTCACGCTGAATATCCCCGAGAACTATGTTAAGGGTACACGTGTCTGTGGAGTGCTCAGCCACTTGCACGTTAATTTCACAAGCCGGCTGTTCCGTTGATTAGATCAACTGGAGCTCTCATCATTGTAACCGACGGAGTGCCGTATATTTTGAGGGAAGATCATCATCATCATTTAATGTCTGTTTTCCATGCTGATATGGGTTGGACGACTTGACAGGAACTGGCAAGACCAGGGTCCATACCAAGTTCTATAGTTTGTTTTGGTTAGATTTCTACAGTTGGATGCCCTTCCTATCACTTTGCAGAGTCTATTAGGTGCTTTTTACATGCCACTAGCACCAATGCTTTTTACATGGCTAATTAATTTTAGAATACGTCTTCTGTTGTGTTGGGTAGGTCTTCTTGAGTACAGCAATGTACTCTGTCGTCTTCATCATAAGGTCCACCATTTTGTGATTGGATTTCAACACTTTGTCCCATGTCTTCTTGGGTCCCCCTTTTCCACAACTTACCTCTACTTTAAGTGATTGGCACCTTTTTATGCAACTATTCTTATCCATCCACATCACATGACCAAACCAGTGCAGTCACTGCATATAATTCCGCTTATGCCTAATTTTTTTCTCAATACACTAGTACTTTGTTGCATATGCACACTGACATTGCACATCCTGTAGAGCATGCAAGCTTCATTCCTCTCTAGTTTTCACATGTCCTCTGCATTCAGGGGCCACATCTCACTACCATGTAGCATTGCAGTTCATACACATGTATCATATAAACTTCCTTTCTGTTGCAGTGAGAGACGTTTGGTTGCCAACAGAGGTAACAACTCTCTGGACTTTCTCCATCCTATTCTCATTCTAGCAATTACACTTTCTTCACAACCTCCTCCACTACTAATTAGGTCACCTAAGTAGTAGTAAAAGTTATCTACAACTTCCAGAGTTCCCCCAGGATACTTCAAGGAGTTTAAATATGATATCAAATGTTTCTTTACTTTGAAACTTGAAGAATTTTACACCTGAGAGATCAACAGTTTTTAAACTATACAATATTACATTATCAATAATGAGGGCAAATATTATTCTGGATAAATATATCAATTATGACAAAAGAAGAATTTGTTTCTTTCCCATCTTGAAATGTGACAGGACTTTTTTCCAACTTAATACTCATTATATATACATTATATTTATATATGTTGATTCTTTATTGTTATTGCCTTGTTTCGGTTTCCTGTTATACAATTATTTGGTCTTCAAAGAATTAAACATCAAACTGGTCAGAATACTCACCATACACCACTACTACTACCATCAACATCATCATCGCCATTGTTATCATCATCATCACTAATATCATCATCATAATTAGTGACATATATCATTGTCATCACCATATGTATTATTATCATCTCTAAAACTGGTAAAAGATAAAAAAACAAAGAATTTCAGATTTTATCTAAAAATGCTATGATCAAAGAGATTTCAGCCATAGCCATCCCATCAATGTTTCTGGCATTATATATAT
>NC_068991.1:28137539-28150831 GCF_001194135.2 Octopus bimaculoides
AGAATAATAATAAGGCAGAATGCTAAACTGAAAGCATATTTTAATATAAATGTGTATAAGGAGGATTAAAACGGATTTCTAACTGGCTTTCATTGCATGGCAAATTTTCAAGAAGAGGGAGAATGAAAATGTCTTTTACAAAAAAATAAAAAATATAGGAAAAAATAAATATACCAATACATTATATTGTCTTTGAGCTTTTAAAGTTCAATGGTAATTCATGTAGATAAATGTTAGAAAGATTAGGATGCATGGAATTGAGAGTTGTGTTTTGTTTTAAAAAAAGGGGTTGAAAGTTTGTGTTAAGCAGGAAATGTGGTGTCAAGACAGGAAGTGTGTGTAAGGGAAGACAATTCTGTGGGTTTTTATACTCTTTAGTTGGAGTTCTGGACTCTTTGTTAACAGGAAGTTTATGTCTGTTCTTAGAGAAATAAGAAGTAAATTTAAGATTACATCGTTTAATGTGTCCTTTCTTTCTGAAGACAATAAGAAGCTTTGTTTGTTTTTGTTTCTTTTGTGTCATTGTTGGCTTGAAAACTGACTGGTATTTGTGACCAATTCCATGACAGGCTGATGCAAACCTGTTATTAGTAACTAGGTAACTTAGTACTGCTCATGATCAAGTGGTCAGTGATTTAAGGGAGCCCTAGGTACTACTACTACTAGGGAGGAGGCTGCGTGGGCACCCAAAGATTTAGACACAAAACCTGTCCATGAGTAAGCAACACCCATATCATTCCAAGAATATGGGCACCACCAGAATTACCAAGACCAATGAAATGGTTTAATGGAAGTTACACCAATATTTAATTCTATACTGTAATATTCAAGGCCTGAAAAGCCCAAGATAAGGAGGATAAAATAAAATATACATAGGCGTAGGAGTGGCTGTGTGATAAGTAGCTTGCTTACCAACCACATGGTCCCGGGTTCAGTTCCACTGCATGGCATCTTGGGCAAGTGTCTTCTACTATAGCCTCGGGCTGACCAAAGCCTTGTGAGTGGGTTTGGTAGACGGAAACTGAAAGAAGTCCGTCGTATATATGTATATATATATATGTATGTGTGTCTGTGTTTGTGTGTCTGTGTTTGTGTGTCTGTGTTTGTCCCCCAACATCGCTTGACAACCGATGCTGGTGTGTTTATGTCCCCGTAACTTAGCGTTTCGGCAAAAGAGACCGATAGAATAAGTACTAGGCTTCTAAAGAATAAGTCCTGGGGTTGATTTGCTCGACTAAAGGCGGTGCTCAAGCATGGCCACAGTCAAAAGACTGAAACAAGTAAAAGAGAGTAAAGAGAGAGATATCCCAAAAACAAAAATGTTTATGGGAATGACTTGGTCTATAAATAGGTTTCTCATATCAGCAGTCACATATGGGTTTTGAGCAGTGTTTCTCAGTCATTTTTTTTGTCCATGAACTCCTTTGATTTCTATTTTACTTGTATGGACCTTCATAGCCATTTGATGTTTAAAAAATTCTATTGTATTTTTATTATTTAAATATTATTAGTATTGTATAAAAGAATTGTTAAAATATTTTGCGTATTGCAGAAGCTTAACCAATTTATTGCCGATAAATTTTAGCAACAAAATCTAATATGGACCCCCAAGGGACCACTGGTTTAGAGGGATTATAACATATTAGCATTGACCCAATTTATTACTGGCTTATATTTTATCAATCCTAGAGGAATCAATCTTTCGTTTTCAAGATATTCATGTATTTGTATTGAGTTTACAAACCTTTAAATTATGTTTTCTAAAAATTAGGGTGCATCTAGGTATTCACAGTGCACATAGATATCTCTGACCCCTCGCCAGTACATCACAGTGCACCTAGGTATCTCTAAAGGCTCATTAATACATTGCAGTAGACCATTTTAGCATCATTGCTCTTCCAGCTCAACTATCTTTGCATCAGGGATTTATATATGAACTGATATAAAGTTGTGTGACATTCTTGAATATATTTATGCTGAAGTGATATACTCCGGATGAACTCACAATACAGTATGAGGAGTATGCCCTTACTTTGTGATATTCTCATTTCCTTTATAACATTAGCAAGTGACTCTAATTAGCAAAATAATCAGCTCATCAGGAGTACAGCCCTCCTGATGAACTGGCAGTACAGCCATCTACAGCATGGAAATATTCTCCTAATGAACTAATAATACCGACATCAGGAGAATGTATCTGCTCTGAGGTGATATACTCCTGTAGACCCAGTGGTACAGCCACCAGGAGAAGTATCTCCCTATTGTGAAGACACATCATCATCATCATTATCATCATCCTCATCATATATTATCATCATCATCATTTAGTGTTCATTTAGTGTTCTTTATCCATGCTTGCATGGGTTAGACAGTTTGACTGGAACTGGTAAGCCAGAGAGCTGTACCAGGCCCCAGTCTGGTTTGGCTTGGTTTCTATGGCTGGATGCCCTTCCTAAGACCAACAACTACACAGAGTGTAGTGAGTGCCTTATACGTGTCACCAGCATGAATGTCTTATACATGTGACCAGCACGAGTGCCTTTTACATGTCACTACCACTGGCCACAACTACGATTTCACTTGGCTTGACATGTATTCTCAAGCACAGCAAATCGACAAAAGGTCTCGATCACTAGTCATCATATGTGTGAGACTCGACATCCAAAGATCATGCTTCACCACCTCATCTCATGTCTTCCTGGGTCTGTTTCTTCCTCAGGTTCCCTCGACAGTTTAAGATACATACTTCTAATGCACAAACATCAGGAGTATATCTCTACTGTGAGACATTTACTTATAATTGGTTTAAAACTTTTGCTATTTCTTGTTTAAAGCAATTTCATTATATATGTTTACCCAACAACACACCACCAGTTATGAAACACTATGCTCTCTGGAGCAGATGTCAATCTATCATTGCTAGTTTTATTATTAAGGTACCAGAAAAAAAAGGTAACTATTTCTGCTATTTGGTTACATGCCTATATATTCTGAGTTCAAATCCTCCCTGTGAGAGTTTTACATTTAAGTCTTCTGATGTTGATATAATAACTATCAAACAAGTACTAAGATTGATTTGAAGTAGACTGTATCTTTGAAAGTGTTGTTCCAGCATGACCTTAAAAATGAATGAAACAAAACCATATAATGAAAATATATAAGGTTTTGCAAAGTAACAAAACATTCATTATCACAGAGAAAGACTCCTGCAGTGTAAAATGATGATGTACCTATTTGTTGTTGTTGGCACTTCGTCGCTTACGACGTCGAGGGTTCCAGTTGATCCAATCAATGGAACAGCCTGCTCGTGAAATTAACATGCAAGTGGCTGAGCACTCCACACACACGTGTACCCTTAACGTAGTTCTCGGGGATATTCAGCGTGACACAGTGTGACAAGGCTGACCCTTTGAATTACAGGCACAACAGAAACAGGAAGTAAAAGTGAGAGAAAGTTGTGGTGAAAGAGTACAGCAGGGTTCGCCACCATCCCCTGCCGGAGCCTCGTGGAGCTTTAGGTGTTTTCGCTCAATAAACACTCACAACGCCCGGTCTGGGAATCAAAACCGCGATCCTATGACCGCAAGTCCGCTGCCCTAACCACTGGGCCATTGCGCCTCAACTGATGTACCTATGCAAGGTGCCTAAAAGTGCAATATTAGAACCAACAACAACAACAGTGTAAACTGAAAAGATATGTGAGAGATTCTGACTGGAACTGTTCAACAGACTAATACTATTCTTGTAAAAGTATAAATATATCGTGTCATAGTGGTGGTGGTGGTAGCAGTAGTAATAGTAGTGGTAGTGGTGGGGATTGTTGTTGTTTTTATTGATGTTTGTTGTTGCTACTATGGTTATAACACTGTATGTATCTCTTTTACTTCAGAGAAAGCTCAGTGTCAGACGTATCCCGTCCTTATGAAGAATGTTCAGGAAATACATCTTTAACAGGTCTGTTAACTATACTCTCTCACACACATGCACATATGCATGCATACACACACACACACACACACACACACACACACACACACACACGTAAATATATATTTCGGGAAGAACACGTGCATGTCCATACGCACACTAATGGGGTAGAATGTGATCCAAAATATCACAATTTAATCATTCTGAAGTGGTAAAAATGTTCCTTGGTATTACACTTCTTTTGTCAAAAGTAATCCAGTCTTTTTGTTGACACAGAATTCTTTAAGCTAACAATGTCTTCATTATAATGGACAAACATTTCATATATGATTTTCACCAAAGACATTAGCAGCATAAATGAAATAAAATGTGAAGTTGAAACTAAAAGGATTCTGAACCGAATACTTGATTTTGCATGTCAGAAAAGGGATTAAAAGAAAGGGCTGATTTTTTTATGTAAACAGAATAAAGTATTAGGCAATCTTTCAGAGAAAGTACATGAAATAGCAATTTCAAAGTACAGCAATTTCTGTAAATATTTTTTATTTAAATTTTTTTTTCAGCTGAATTACTTATGTTTATGTATACGTATGTATGTATATATGCGTTTATGTGTGTGTATGCAAGTATATGCATGTATGTGTTCATGTGCATGTATGTATATTTGTGTATGTATGCATATAAACATATACATGCATGTAGGTACAAGCATGGATGTGTGGTAAGAAGCTTGCTACACAACCACATGATTGAGTTCAATCCCACTGCATGGCACCTTGGGCAAGCATCTTCTATAGCCTCAGGTTAACCAAAATCTTGTGAGTGGATTTGGTGGATGGAAACTGAAGGAAGCCCATTGTATATACGTATATATGTATACATTTGTGTGTGTATGTCTGTGTTTGTCCCCACCCACCCAGCCACTGCTATTGCCTGACAACCAATGCTAGTTTGTTTATGTCCCTGTAACTTAACGGTTTGACAAAAGAGATCAATAGAATAAGTACTAGGTTTACAAAGAATAAGTCCCGAGGTTGATTTCTTCGACAAAAACCTTTTAAGGCAATGCTCCAGCATAGCCACAATCAAATAACTGAAACAAGTAAAAGAAATATATAAAAAATACATGCACATAAACACTTACATACACACAAATACAACCACATACATACACACACACACACATACATACACACATACATACATACAAGATACATAGACACAAGCGATTTAGCTGCAAAAAAAATTAAATGGAATTTTTTTACAGAAATTGCCAAACAACCAGTTTGACCTCTCGTGTACTTTCTCTGAAAGATTGCCAAGTATTACAGTGGCATGGTTTGAACCTGCTATCTTCCCATTACCAGTGCAGCATCATTATCAGCACAACCAATACATAAAATTTCTATCAAACTGATTCGTTGATTTATATGTCATTGGTAATATTTTTTTATGTTTCTATTTTGTAGACTGTCAGGGTGATGTCTGTCTAAATGGCGGCACCATGGACCCTGAAACCTGTCAGTGCCACTGCACAAATAACACTTTTACATCTGGACCACTTTGCGGCAGTAAGTATACTTCTATCTACATTGACAGTATTTAGTGGCAAACCTATACACACACACACATGAACAAAGGTAAGTCAAAAATTATGCACACCTTTGTTTCTGTGGTTTATTAAAACAAACGCTGGGGTTGAGAGACTGCATCATTTTGCTTCTCGATATACTTCTTCCAGCAGTTCACAAGCTTGCTTATCCCATTGGAGAAGGTTTTTGGTTGGTCACGCAGCCATTCATGCACTGTTTCCTCTATTTTTTTGATCATGGCAAATTGATGACCTTGTAAAGGATGTTTGAGTGGTAAAAAGAGGTGTATGTCAGAAGGGGTGAAATCAGGACTGCATGCAGGGTGTTCCAACAATTCAAAACTCAAATTTTCGAATAGTTTCGATGATGTGGGCAGCCATATATGGGCATACATTTTCGTGCAACAATAACATTTGATTTGACAATAGACTTTGGTGTTTGGTGTGAATTACTGGTTTCAGTTTCTTGGCCAGCATTTCTCTGTAGCCTAAACTGATGACTATAGACCCTTTTTCCAGGTAATGTTCCAGCATAGGCCCTTTTGAGTCACAAAATTCAGTTAGCATCTCTTTTCTTGTGGAAATTTGAGCCTTGAATTTCTTTTTCATTGGCGATTCTGAGTGTTTCCATTCCGTACTCTGCCATTTGGAATTTGGCTCAAAGTGGTGGATCCAGGCCTCATTTCATGTGACTTTTCTCTCCTAAAAATCTTTGCCTTTATCATTGTTGCAGTCGAGTAAAGGTTGATAAATCTCCACATAATTGCACTTATGAACTTCAGTAAGCTCTCTTGACACCCATCTCACACAGACTTTACAGAAGCGAAGTGTATCATGGATGATTTTGTATCAGAACCATGATTAATTTGCAGTGAACATTTCACTTCATCAAAGGTTACTCATTGATTCATCAACCATCTTTTGAACTTGTTGAATCTTCAAGTCAGTAGTGGGGGTTGATGGACGTCCTGTCTAGTCATTCTTAAACTTCTCAATCTACTTATATACATTTCTATGTAATAGAGTACTCTCCCCATCTTAAACTAAAAGCTTGCGATGACTTTCAATGCCTGTTGTACCTTCAGACCAAAAAGATCTGATCACTGATCTCTGTTCTTCCTTACTGCACACCTCTAGCAGAGCAACCATACTTTAACTATAACACAAGAAAGAAAACTGGAGTGATCAAGGTCAAACCTCGGTTATATAACCACCAGACTACCACTTTTTAGCACACGAGTGCTGAAGGCAGTGTGGCCAACCTAAAGAAGGTTTTGGCAAAAGTGTGGATAAGTTTTGACCTCTTTTTGTATATGTAATATATATTATATATATTATGAACATACATACATACATACATACATACACACACATGTATGTGTGTGTATGTGTGCAAATCCCATGATATTAAAATCATCATGGGAGACTTCAATGCAAAAGTTGGGCAGGGTAAAGACGGTGAAACTGTTGGATCATTTGGTCTGGGACAGAGGAATGAATGAGGTGAGAGGCTAGTTGGGTGGTGCAAGGAAAATGGTTTGATCATAACAAGCACGTTTTTCAAACATCATCTGAGAAACCTGAACACCTGGAAAAGTCCTGGATATGGTTGCCGGAATCAGATTGAATTCATCTTGATCAATGAACGCTTTCGAAATTCAGTGCAAAGGGTCAGGACGTATCCAGGAGCTGATTCTGATAATGATCATATATTGCTTAGCAGAAAAATCAGACTGAAATTAGAGAAAATCTATTGGAAGAAGACTGCACCTCAACTACAGTTAAAGCTGCTAATATTAGACAATGATATCAGGACAGGGTTTTGCCAAAACGTCATGGATCAGTATGATGGAAGACCACAGTAGGAGAAGAAAGATGAATGGAAATTCCTGCAGAATGCACTGATAAAGGCAGCGGAGGAATGGCTTCTGGAAACTTAAAGAATTTTGAAATATAAGTGGATGAATCAAGAGATACTTTATAGGATGGATGAGAGAAAACTGGCAAAGTATGACCCAGAGATGTACAGACAATTGAACAAAGAGATTTGAAAGATGTGCGAAAAAGCAAAGGAAGAATATCTGGAGGGGTGTTGTGAAGAGATTGAAGAGCTGGAGAAGAAAGATGCACAGATGATGTATGAAAACGTTAGACAGGCTACATTTAGGAGGGAGAAAAATCTGACAGGCTGAATTAAAGATGAAGATGGCACAATTCTGATGGATGATGAGTCAGTCAAGAGAAGGTGGACCGATTACATCAAAGTTCTCTACGCTGATGATGGAAGGAAAGAAAAAGCAGAGATAAGCAAGCCGATGGATGGCCATATGATTGCAGCAGCTGAAATCAAGCAGGCTATGGACCAGATGAAAAGTGGAAAAGCGATGGGAAATGACAGCATCGCATTTGAACTAGTAAATGCTTTGCAGAGTTTTGAAGTAGAAAAATTAACAGAGATAGTGAACCATGTTTACAACTCGGGGGATGTTCCTGAAGAAATACTGGAATCAATTTTCATCGCCTTGCCTAAAAAGTTTGAAACAATCAAGTGCAAAAATCACAGAATGATAAGCCTAATGAGTCATGTGACAAAGATTATTTTGAGAATAGAGTTGAATCAAGTGAAAGGTAGGTACTATTAGGGGAAACCTATCAGATGAACAGTTTGGTTATAGAACAGGAAAGTGGTTGAGAAATGCAATTCTATGTTTGAGGACGTTGATAGAAAAGTGTATAGAAAAACAAAAAAGACTTGTACATTTGTTTTATTGACCATGTGAAGGTGTCTGACTGCATATATATAGATATATATCCCTTACTTTCTATCTATTTGTCTATCTCCCTTGCTCTCTTTTTCCCTGTTTCTCCTCTATCCATCTCTTTTGTCAACACGTTCTAAGTATTACTACCCAATACATAAATATCCTCAAACAGTAATATCATTATATTTTTTTATAGTGAACTGCTCCCTGGGTAATGATCCTGCAGACTGTTCAAAGAAATACACTGTCAATGATTGCTCCCTACATCCTCATGTAACCATGAAATGTCCTTGGCTTTGTGGAATCTGTCCATGTAAGTTAGAATTTTTTATTACTACACATGTTAAAATCTTATAAAAATGAACACAATTTAATTTCAGCACTATTACTCATAATTTATTGTTTATATATTTTATATGTATTGCCTTCCCACAGAAACAAAAGAATCTTTCCTGGAGTTCCATTTCTAAGAAAGCAATTTAGTATGCCTACCTGACAGCAGATATTCACTCCCTTCCTAGCATAAGCCTCGAATGTGTATGTGTGTGCGTGTGCTTGTACGTGCACACACACACACACACACACACACATACACATATATACATATGTTTATGTATTTGCTTTGCAAGATTCTTGATGTGAAATCATGTGTTGAAACAAATATTATTATACTTAGCCAATTATATACACACTATATATTTGGTTTTCACTTCAGCTTTATTGTTATTATTACCTTAGTTTCTGTCAAAGCTCTTTCATCACACATCCTTTGACCTCTTCATTGACGCTTTATCCCATGTCTCCCATCTTGTTCTGCTTATTCCACTTTGTCTTTCTATGATTTAATGTAAATATATTTTTAACTAATGCTGGCTATATGTTAGGCAACATAAAGGTAATGCTAACAAATAAAGACAAAAACAAGATATTGTATCACTCTACATTCTACAAAGGTTGTTTAACTCTTCTATTATATTTCAGGAAATTTTCCCTCCAAACTCTTGGATTATTTTCTATCTTATATTTGATAATGGAAGCTTTCCCAAAATATATATGTTGTTTGATATAATATTTTGTTATCGGTTTTAGTTATTCTTACTTACACCCAACTTCTTGCCTGCAGTGCTTAGAGGTCTTTTTGAAAATATCTTATTTGCACATTGCACTTACCTTATTCTTGTTTTCCAGATGCTGAATATGTAACCACCAATAATACAAGAGTGACAGGTAAGAATGGTTGTTTCTTCATCATTATTATTCAATATCCTGCCGCAGTGGGGCTGTGGCTCTGGCAAAATTCAGTTATTATTATTTATTATTATTATTATTTTAAAAGGATTGATGTAACTTCTCACAAAGGTAAATAGACAATACGAAGAGCATGATGCGATTGTAATAGATATTTTATTGGTTGAACGATATTTCAACAGCTTACCTGTCTTTGCCGAGTTCAAAATGAAAAGTGAAACATAGAAATTCAAATTCAAAAGATTGAACGAGTGAAACCAGCGTTTCTACATTGATGGAATGACATCATCAGTCTTCAATTTTCAAGTTTACAACTGACAAAAAGAAAAAAAAAGAAAGACATAATGGGAAAAAAAGAAAAAGGAAAAAGAAGAATATTTAATCAAACAGTTTTGTGTAAATATGATGAAATTCCCCTGTCTTTTGTTCATAAAGACAGGCAAGCTGTCAAAATATCATTCAACCAATAAAATATTTATTACAATTGCATCACACTCTTCGTATTGTCTATCATTATTATTAGGATCTAAGGTGGCCAGTAGGCTGAATTGTTAGCAAGCTGGACAAAATACTTAGCAGTATTTCACCCATCGCTGTGTTCTGAGTACAAATTCCGCCAAGGTTGACTTTGCCTTTCATCCTTTCAGGGTTGATTAAACAAGTAACAGTTATGCACTAAGGTGGATGTAATCAGCTTAATCCCTTCTCCCAGATTTGAGGCCTTGTGCTTCCTGTAGAAAGGATTATTATTATTAGGATCTAAGGTGGCCAGCAGGCTGAATTGTTAGCATACTGAATGAAATCCTTAGCAGCATTTCACCTATCACTGTATTCCAAGTTCAAATTCCGCCGAGGCCAACTTTGCCTTTCATCCTTTCAGGGGCAATAAAATAAGTACCAGTTGAACATTAGGTTGATGAATTTGATTTATCCCCTCTCTTAAAACTGCTGCCCTTGTGGCAAAATTTGAAACCATTAATATTATTATTATTATTATTATTAATTATTATCTTATGCCCATGCATAAGTTTGTCCTGCCATTCCTTTTCAAGTTCTTTTTTCATTCTCTTCCTGCATTCATTAGGTATTACTTCATCAACAGATTTCATTGCATCAAGGTCTCTTACATTTTTATGGTACCAAGCTAGGTTGTTTTCTTTGCTTTTGACACAGTTTTCACAAATCATTAGTCCTCTACCTCCTTTTTTTCTTCCAACATAAAGTTTTGCAGCATCACTCCTTGCGAGGAGCTCCTTATGCACTGTCATCAATTTCCTAGTTTTCCAATCAATGCTTTCTTGTTCATCTTTTTTCCATTTAATAACTCCTGCCCCGCAGTGCATGAAGGACACAACCTATGTATTCATTGCCTTAGTCTTATTCATTTCATTCAATTTAGATGACATTACAGGTTTCACATCTTCATTTCTTTCTCTTTGATCTTATCCAACTCAAGGAATCCCAAATCCTTGTACTCTTCCTCTCCTACTTTAATAATCTGGCCATTTGCAAGCTCAGTCCCTCCACTCTTTACTAGTTTTCCCAGTTTCAGTATTACAACACCATATTTTTTTTATTATAAACACCATCCTAATATCCTGATTAATCAGGTTTATAGTAGATGTTAAGCTATCAGTTTTGTCCTCATCTTTCACAAATAACTTTAAATCAACCGTTAATAACAGATGGTTGATCTTAATCATCATCACCATCATAGTCGTTTAACGTCTGCTTGCCATGCTAGCATGGGTTGGACGATTTGACTGAGGACTGGTGAAACCAGATGGCTACACCAGGCTCCAATCTGATTTGGCAGAGTTTCTACAGCTGGATGCCCTTCCTAACGCCAACCACTCCGAGAGTGTAGTAGGTGCTTTTACGTGCCACCGGCACGGAGGCCAGTCAGGAGGTACTGGCAACGGCCACGCTCAAAATGGTGTATTTTACGTGCCACCTGCACAGGAGCCAGTTCATCTAGCATATATCTCATTTCCACTTTTCTAAGGACTTGAGTCAGGGAGATCATGCAGATGACAAATAAGAGTCACGAAAAGTTGCCTCCCTGAAATATACCTTTTCATATGTTAACAGATCTTAACTATTCCTTAGAATAAATTAACTGTTTGTTTTTTTTTAACTGGCCACCAATCTGTCTGGCACATTTGAATAAATTTCAGGCACTCTAATAACCAGTGTGCAAAGTAGTAATAATAATAATAATGATAATTATAATCATAATAATAGCAACAAGACTAATTTTTTTAGCAACTAAGTATATTGTGTTTTGATATTGTTTCTCCCAGCTTTTGTATATGTTGTTATTATGCTTGCTGTATTTGGTATTTCGTTTGTTGCTGTTGTGCCTCTTGCTATTGTACATGTTGCTATTATATATTGCTGTGTTGCTATTATCCTTGCAGTTAGTGTAACCATTGCCATCATGCCAGTTGTTGTTGACTGTTGTTGTTATGTTAGTTGTTATAGCTATTGCTATTGTGCTGGTATTATCTATGCTGTTATTTGCCAGCTGCCATTGGAATTGTTGCTATTGAGACTGTTGCCCTTGTGACTGTTACTATTATGTTGTTGTTGTTGTTGTTATATGTTGCTAGTATGTATGCTGATATTTGGGTGTTGCTATCGTGTCAGCTCTTAATGTGCTAGTTGCTATTGCAGGAGTTGCTATTGTGAATGCTGCTAATGTATCATCTGTTATTATGATTGTTGCTGTAACCATTATGTCTGTTGCTAACCTAAGTTCTGTTCCCCACAAAAGCTATCTCCAGTTTATCTTCTCCCACATTTTTCTTTTTCATCCTCTCTCTCTTTCTCCCTTTACAGAACTCACCACAGTTTATGCAACCATGCCATTTCCTGAAAGTAATACAGGTAAAGATTTTATCTTAAAAAATACAATTGATGAATTGTACACCAGAAATGTCATCATCGGACTGTACTCTCACTAATTGCTTAACACTAGTTCTAGTACAATAAAACGGACACTTGAAAAAAAGAGAACCATGAGCTTGACTCAACTTCATGTCTTCTAGCTTAGTTTGAAATACACTTAGTTTGAAATATATTACTGTATTGTTCTATGTTCAATTTCCTAATTAACAAGGCACAATCCACTATTTTGCATAAACTTGACAAGGTCCAGATTTATCTTGTATAAAATTATGTCTAATAAATTTTCATCAATTCTCAAAATGACAATGATATTAAGTCTACTAATGAATTTATAAACTGTAAAAGTGGATATATGTGCTCCTTGAATGACTGACCTGCTTCATCTATTTCATAAATCTTCAAATTAATGCTGAAGTATCATCAAAAATTTCTTTCTTATTAGAAGCAATTATTTTTTAATACTAGAAAGATCATAATCATTAGTGTCCTTATCATTGTTTTCCATGTCGCTCAGACTGAATTCTTTGGGAGATAGACTGGATACCCTTATTATTATTATTATTATTATTATTATTTTTTTTTTTTTATCATTATCATTATTATTATTATTATTATTCAGTAGTTTTATTTTTATAGCGTGCTTTCACTTCACTACCAAGCGCAGCTCTATGTGCCGTGGGTATGTGCTGTGGTTTGCTGTGATGCTCTTATGGTTACTGTATTGAAAGTGTTTTGCATAGGATGCGTGCAGTGCCCAGTAGTGCAATTTTCTGTATGTTATATATATTTGTAAGTCCTGGTGTTTTTGTTATGTATTTGTCTGAATATTTTTTTATTATACCTAAGGCACCTAC
>NC_068991.1:28151881-28155827 GCF_001194135.2 Octopus bimaculoides
TGGCTTTATCTAGTGTGATGTTGCTACTCTTAACTAGTTTTCCTCTTTTCAGGGTTGCTTTGGCACATTTATCTAATCCAAATTTCATATTTATTTCTTTGGTAAATCCATGTACTGTCTGTAGTAGTGTTTCCAGCTCTTTATCATTTCTAGCATATAATTTTAGGTCATCCATATATAAAAGGTGGCTGACTGTTTTGCTGTAACATTTGTATCCGCATCCAGTTCTATTTAGAAATTCAGTTAAAGGTGTGAGTGCCAGGCAAAACAGGAGTGAAGAGAGCGTGTCTCCCTGGAATATTCTTCTTCTAATGGGGATGGCTTTCGTTTTCACAAGTCCCTCTTTTGTTTGGATCTGCAGCACTGTCTGCCATTTATTCATAGAGTGTCTTATGTATTTTATAATAATTGGTGCCAACTTGTTTATGGCTAGTGTTTCGAGGATCCACGTGTGGGGAACACTGTCAAAAGCCTTTCGGTAGTCGATCCAGGCCATACTAAGACCTTTCTTCTTTCTGCGGCTGTCTTCAGTTATAGCTTTATTGATCATTAGTTGATCTTTACAGCCGTATGAGCCCTTGCAGCATCCCTTCTGCTCTTCTGGAAACAGGTGGTTATTTTCCAGGTGCTTACTCACTCTCTGCGATATTATTGCAGTAAAGGCTTTGTAGATTGTAGGGAGACAGGTTATAGGTCTGTAGTTTTGTGGTTTTTCTGTTTACGTGCATTTGGGAATTAAGATGGTTTTCCCTTTCGTGAGCCATTCAGGCATTGTCTCTGGCTCTGCTAGTATGTTGTTAAAGTTTTCAGCAGCTTTTTGTGCATTCCTGTCAGATATTTTAACCAGAAGTTGGGGATCTTGTCGTGCCCAGGTGCCTTCTAGTTGTTTAGTCTTTGCAATGCCTGGGTGACCTCTTCAGTTGTTATAGGGGTCTAGAGTTGCTCAGGTGCTAAGTTCGTTGTTTTAATAGTCCTTTCCTGAGGTTGTTGCTTCACCGACCACATTTCTTTCCAAAATTCTTCCACTTCTTCTGCTGTTGGTGCTACAGTAATGTCTATTTTATTTTTACCCAGTTCTTGGTAGAATTTTTTGGGGTTGGATTTGAACTGTTTGTTTTGTTCAAAGAAACGTTGGCGTTTCTCATACCGGCGGATCCTTTGTGCTTTGGCAAGGATATCTTGCTTTAGCTTTTCTTTTGCTTCAGGTAAATCTTTTTCTGTAATGTTGTATTTATACAGTATTTTTGTCTTCTTCTTGTTACTTAGTTGTGTTGATTGTCTATTAATTTCATTGAGAATCGATAGATCTTCTCTCTTTTTTCTAATTTTGGTTTGGATATTATTTATCCACAAGGTCTGTTTGGGTGGTGGAACTCCTGTTCGGTTGGGTCTGAGGGAGTATCCTGCTTCTTTTGTGGCTGCAGTGGCTGCCGCATATATTATTATTATTATTATTATTATTATTATTATTATTTTTTACTTTTAATCTGCATGTTTGTTGAAATCACTTGCCAAGACACACCCAACGCCCTAGGGTGAGCGAAGGATAAAGCTTAGGGAGGGGAAGTGGCAGGAGCAGTAGTGAAATATCACCATGTAATACAACAGAGACCATTAAATTGATATGGATTTTCTAAGGATACGGGCAGTATTTGTTAGCACAAACTTTTGGATTTCTCTGAGATATACTTCTCCTGGGATGTTGTCTAGATGTTTCTGACATCCCCTTTTTGTCATACCTAGGGCACCTTCAATAACAGGAACAGTTCTCTCTTTTAGATGCCACATCTTTTGTACTTCAATTTCCAGGTCCTTATATTTACTTAATTTGTCAAATTCCTTTACAGATATATTTTTATCAGTGGCAACACTTGCATCTATTAATCTACAAATATTTTCTTTCATGTCTTTAATAATTACGACTGGTAGATTAGCCTGGATTATTCTGTCAGTGGCATTTCATCCGTCTTCACATTCTGAGTTCAAATTCCACTGAGGTTGACTTTGCCTTTCATCCTTTCAGAGTCGATAAAATAAATACCAGTTGAATACTGGGGTCAATGTAATCAATTTATTCCCCCTCTGAAATTGCTGGCTTTGTGTCAAAATTTGAAATTATTAGTATTATTAGCACACTGGACAAAATGCTTACCAGCATTTCATTCATCTTTACTTTCTGAGTTCAAATTCCATCAGGTTGACTTTACCTTTCATTCTTTTAGGGTTGAAGAAATGAGTTCCAGTTGTGTCATAGGGTCATTATAATTGACTAGCCCACTCCCTGAAATTTCAGGCTTTGTACCTATTGCAGAAAAATTTGTTGTTGTTGCTGAGAGAAAGAACAGCATGCCACCAAAGTGACACCGGGGTAAAATAAATGAAGGCCAGTATACCCATCATGACTACCCGTCTGATAAGGGTACACCAGGCACATGCATCACAACCATATGTGCGTGACATGGTGATCTCACATCAAGATAAATAACACGTGACCTTGCAAGTGAGGCTCATTTAGAATTTTCTTCAGGCTGAGTATCTCATCCCACTCATAAGGTTGTTTAAGGATGTTGAACGAAACACCCATGTTTCCAGAGGTGAATTATTCAAACTCCAAAGAATTCCTCTCAAAACATGGCTATGATCTTCCCCCACTACTTCCACTTGCGATCAGAGATGCACATATCGTCAGCCACCAAGTGGCATGTTCAACTGGTTATGGCCAAACAACTGACAAGCAAATCTGTGGTATTGAGCAGAACATTTGCTGTAGCCTATCTTTTATACCAAGACAAACTATATACATGATAACACTTCCAATCAGTTAAGATCAGAAGCCATCAGAGCCACTGCCTGGTACTGCATCAGTGTATATTATTATTATTATTATTATTATTATTATTATCATCATCATCATCATTATTATTATTAGTAGTAGTAGTAGTAGGATGCAAGGCAAACCAGTTGACTTTGCCTTTCATCCTTTCGATGTCAATAAATTAAGAACCATGTACCTATAGTAGAAAGGATCATTATTACTATTAATTCTCTTTATCACAACTTTTGTCGGAGCTCCTAGAGTCTTGCATGCATAGCAGGCTTACTACCTCCAACATATGGTACCATGCTACTTGTTCTTTCCAGCTTTCTAATACTTTCCTGATTATTCTGGCTGGACCAAGAAGGCAAACCTTTTGTAACAATTCTACTGGGTACTCTATTCCAATTTCCTTTATATTCCCCTTGATGCCTTTTGATACTGTTCCCAAGGACCCAGCAATAATTGGCACTATCTTCACCTTTTTCATTTAACATAGCCGGGCTATTTCGTACTTGAGAGGATTTTATTTATCTATCTTTTCACCTTCCTTGACTATTCATGGGTCAAAAGGGAATGCAGCATCAACTATATAGCATATATAGTGCACCTTGTCCACCATCACTAGGTGTTGCTTGGTCTGTTTGGATTGGCAAATCCCAGAGGATTTTGCTAGTCTCCAACCCTGCCACTCTCTGCGGTTTGTGCTCATACAACATCTTGCCTCTCTTTAGCCCCTGCTTTTCGCAGTTTCCAATGTAGCACTTCCGCTACCTAATCATGTCGCCACAACTTGTAGTGTTACTGGCATTCAGCTTTGAAGCTAATATTTTTGCTCACTTACTGCAGGTACTATCTTTTTGTCTTTTCCTTCATGTCGTTGTTTGATTCCATTTGCCTCAAGTATTCCTTGATATTTCCATATTTGTGCATTAAAGCTATCATTGGTTTCATGTTAAGAAAAACATCTTAATATCCCAACAATTTTTCTTGCTGATCACATGGAGGAATGGTGTTTGTCTCCATTTTGGATGAAAACACAATGCATTTCGTTATAAGTAGTTACTTTGTTTTATGTGTGTGCGTATATATATATATATATATATATATATATATCTTCGTCGCCCTTTC
>NC_068991.1:28156446-28158678 GCF_001194135.2 Octopus bimaculoides
TGTGTGTTGATATCTGCTGCCACCAAGAAGTAAGGTGGAGAGGAGGTTCCGCTAGGCTCCTCACAGGCAAAGAACACAGGTACAAGATTTTCTGGGCAAGAAACACAGACGGGGTCGGTGGCGTGGGTATACTTCTTGCAGAGAAATGGGTGGATAAGGTAATCGAGGTAGCCAGAGTCTGCGATAGGATACTTAAGATTAGATCAGTCCTTCACCATAGGTTAGCAACCATTATCTCGGCCTATGCCCCACAGCCCGGGCTACCGGATGGACAGAAAGGTCGATTTTATGACGCCCTCTTGCAGACTACCTTGTCGACGAATGACAGGGACCTTCTCTTTGTGGCTGGTGACTTCAATTGTCATGTAGGACAGCATTCAGGGGGCTTCCATGGCGTACATGGAGCCTATGGTTTTGGTTCTCGCAATGAGGAGGGAACCAGGCTGCTGGAGTTCTATGATGCAAACGACCTTATGGTTTGCAATACTAACTTCAGGAAACCTGCGAGTCACCTACTGTTCTGGCAGACACACGAGCCAAATTGACTACATCCTCGCCAGAAAAAGAGAAAGATGGCTGCTCATAAATGCCAAAACCTTCCCAGGCGAAGAATGTACCCCACAACATAGACTAGTAGTTAGTGACTTCAGGATCAGGGCTAAGCGGTTGCCCAGAAGACGACCAGCTTGGAGGAGAAGGGTCTGGAAGCTCAAAGATCCTGCAAATGGACAGAGATTTAGAGACTTATTACTCGAAGACTTTGACGAAATAGAAGGGGATGTAGCTTCACATGATGTAGAAGACAACTGGACGTTTCTACGGGACAACCTGCTGAGGGCCACTGACCAGATCTGTGGATGGTGCAAAGTCCCCTCTCGACCCAAAATAACGTGGTGGCGGAACAATGTTGTTGACAGGGTTATTAGACAAAAGAATCAGGCTTGGAAAGACTGGAAAAACGGTGGTAGCAGGGAATTGTATCAGACTGCCAGAAGGGAAGCTAAGCGACAGGTTTATTTAGCGAGAGGGGAAGCAGAAAAGAAAAAAATTGCCAATGTTCTGCGCCGTGAGGACCAAAGACTTGAGGTATTTCGTGTTGCAAGACAGTGTGTGAGAGAGAATCGGAATGTCGTGGGAGAGAAATGTGTTCGCATGGATGATGGTACGCTTGCATTAAACAAGGCTGCAAAGAAAGAGGTTTGGAGACGCCACTACGAAAGGTTGCTCAATAAAGAGAATGAATGGGAGGAAGAGAGTCTGCTGAATGTCAACCCAACAAAGGGACCAGCGATTAGAGTTGACAGTACCATAGTAGATAAAGCTATTAAGAGTATGAAGACAGGGAAAGCCCCCGGCCCATCAGGAATCACTGCAGAGATGCTCAAAATATCTGACAGTGTAGGCTATAGCCTAGTCACCCGTATAGTTAACCAGGTGATACACGAAGGAGTCATACCCAATGACTGGTGTAGCAGCACCATATTCAACTGCTACAAAGGTAAAGGTGACGCTTTAGATACAAATAATTACAGAGGTATCAAGTTGTTAGGTCAGGTAATGAAAGTCACGGAGAGGGTCATAGCCCAACTAATTCGGGAGAGAGTCAGTTTAGATGAGATGCAGTTTGGGTTTGTGCCAGGGAAAAGCACCACTGATGCTATATTTCTGGTAAGACAGCTGCAGGGGAAATACCTAGCCAAAGATAAACCTCTCTACTTGGCTTTCGTCGACATGGAGAAAGCCTTTGACAGGGTCCCCCGATCCCTTATGTGGTGGTCAATGAGGAAACTAGGGATAGAAGAATGGTTAGTGAGAGCTGTGCGAGCCATGTACAGAGACGCTGTCAGTAAGGTGAGGGTTGGCAATGAGTACAGTGAAGAATTCCGGGTATAGGTAGGAGTCCACCAAGGTTCAGTCATCAGCCCCCTCCTATTTATCATAGTCCTCCAGGCAATAACAGAGGAATTCAAGACAGGATGCCCCTGGGAGCTCCTCTATGCTGATGACCTTGCACTAATTGCTGAGTCACTATCAGAACTAGAGGAGAAGTTTCAGGTGTGGAAGCAAGGACTAGAATCGAAGGGCCTTAGAGTCAATCTAGCTAAAACTAAAGTCCTAATAAGTAGGAAGGTAGACAAAACACAAACCCCTTCAGGTAGATGGCTCTGCTCGATCTGTAGAAAAGGCGTAGGTAGAAACTCTATAAGATGTACCCAGTGCAAGCTATGGACA
>NC_068991.1:28160812-28161802 GCF_001194135.2 Octopus bimaculoides
ATATATAAATAGATAGATAGATAGATAGATTTCTTTATTAGCCACACAGGGCTCAACACAGATGGGACAAATACAATATAGTATTTTTATTTACGAAAGAAACGTAGGTAACTCTCTGCTTATAAAGTTTATGGTTCTATAGAATCATGTTCAAAGTGGCTTTGTCATTCATACGTGTCATTCTTGCTACATGTATCCATCTTTTTCGAACATCTACACAACCAATTTTGACCATGATTCTATTGAAATATGTGCTTTAAAGCACAAAACGAAAGGAAAAGAGAGTTACTTACCGTTCGAAAGTTCAGTTGTTCCCTCCTTTGAATTTTCGCTAAGGAGGCTACTGTAAAGTTTTTTGGCTAAATATTTTTGGCCTCCCCCTACCGCGTTGGGGTAGAGGGATTTCAAAGTGTGGCATAATGTTGGCGTGATGTGATATATTTTTATGTGATTAGGAGACGTCGTGTATTTGTGGTTGTTTGTTTTGATGTTGTTTTTGTATTTATGTAGTTCATTAATTCTGTGTTTGTCGTGTCTATTGCTGTGAGCATGTTTGTTGTATGCATTTTTTGTGGTGTTGATGTTGTTTGTTGTATGTTTGGAGACGATGTTTTCGGGAGATGCATATCTCCCTGCTTTGTTGGTGTTTTGCATTTGGTTTGGTTCTTTTTTTACTTCTTTTCCTCCTTCCTTTTCTGACTATTTCCCACTCCTCACGACTTTCGATTTTTTCTGGTATTTTTAATTTCAGGTTCGATCCTTGTTGGCTTAATAGTGTTTTTGTTTCTTGTATTTCTTTTGTTGTAAAGTGCAAAATGTTTTTTTTTGTCTGAGTGCATCAGCAAAGTTCTTTTTTTTTGTTGTTGTCGCTGGTGGTGGTGGTGTCGGTAGCTGGGAGACTGCTGTAGTAGCAGAGACTTTGGTCGCGGTTGGTCTTGATACACTGTTGTTGTTGTTGTTGTTGCTGTTGGTGGTGGTGGTGGTGGTGGT
>NC_068991.1:28162345-28163505 GCF_001194135.2 Octopus bimaculoides
TCGTCAGCGTCCGATAGCCACCGATCTGCGATGACAGAGATAAATTCTTGGTAATCTTATGTACCTTTTTCCAGTGAAATTCTTCACTGATATCGAAAAAGTGAAAACAAGCAATGTTAATTCTCTAAATTAGGTATTAACAGTAATTGCACGATAAAGTGAAGTATATTGCCACTTAAATGCGGCTGACCCCTAGGGGTGGATGTTACTGTTGCTTTTAGCCCCAGGAGGACATCTCCTCCAGCTGGCTTACCGACAGTGATTGGAAAAATATTGGAAAATTATAGTGGTTGGAGAAATTTCAAGTCTATCTACTTGTGTAAATTATATGTCATTGGGCAACTTTTACTATACTCCTATTTTAATTGTTTAGGAAGTGTTATATGAAGTTAAGAGTCTAGGTTCCTCTCCACTAATGACTACTAGTATAATATTGTTATAAACATTATTGAAGTTATTAGTGTTAGCTAATAGGACCTATGTGTAAGGTAGTGTTATTTTAAATTTTAGGGTCAATGACTAAATTATTTAGATATGTTCTCTATAAATAAGTCTAAAGGCCTCAGATTATTAAATACGTGTGTACTATATGGGGTCAGAATTTAGCTAGGCAAAAGTAAACCGAATAAGTAAGTAGTTCGGGGTAAGCCCAGGAGTTGTTAATTCAATGCCTGAATAGTGGCAGGAGGGAGCAGATGAGAAAATTTCCGATGAGGGAAGGAAGATCATGAAGTGATTAAAAATTGATAATGGAGACTCAAGGTTTATAGTACTTAAAGGTTTAGTCAATTTATGCATACAAATTGGTTTGAATTCCGATCTTTTATCAACTAGCTTGTCCTTATCAGGGAATCTATTATTTTTATCAATCGCTGCCGATACAGCTATGGACCATCTAAGGTTAAAGTTAGTATTTTCGTCTTTAAGTTCCCATACCCTACGTGATAAGGAAGTGCTATTAGCCTTATGTTTGAGTCTAAATGATGACCTCCAGGCGGATGAACAACCAAGGTAAGTGAGAGTATTCAATTCCGTAATTATTTCACAAGAGTAGACTATGTTTTTTGCTTGGCAGTTTCCACGTAAAGGACATGTTGTTGTTACACAATTGCACCTAAATTTATAATTGCCAGGCCGTCTGATGCTTGCACGTGGGAAGC
>NC_068991.1:28166213-28170181 GCF_001194135.2 Octopus bimaculoides
TTAGTTGATTTGGCAACAAACGGACTCTCTCTCTCTCTCTCAAAATGAAAGTTAGGCTATATGATGCTTGTGTACAAACGGCTATACTCTATGGTAGTGGGACATTGGCTCTGAATGCAGAAGACATGCATAGGTTGGAGAGAAACGAAGGTAGTATGTTCTGTTGGATGTGCAACATCAGTGCACATGTACGGCAAAGTGCAAATATATTAAGAGAAAAGTTGGGCATTAGAGGAATCAAATGTTGCATGCAAGAGAGAAGACTACATTGGTTTGGACATATGCATATGAATAAGGACAGCTGCATAAAGAAATGCTGATCACTGAAAGTGGATGGTACCTGCTGAAGAGGGAGACCAAGAAAGATGTGGGATGAAGTGGTAAGGACTGATCTCAGGATGTTGGGCCTCACTGAGGAAATGGCAATGGACTGAGATGTCTGGCGATATGAAGTTCTTAAGAAGACTCACCCAAATCAGCGAAACTTCTCACACACTCTACTACAACAAACCAAACTATGTCTCTACATCTCTTCTCTTCCTCACATTTCTGCTTCATGTACTATGATTACCTCCCACTCCCCAATCCTGTCCTCTTGGCTCTGTGCCACTGTATCATTGCTCTATGCTTGCTCCTGAGTTATGTGTTCTAGCCACATGCCTGTCTCACTGTACTATTGCTGTCTGCTACCCCCCCCGACCTGTGTTCCACCCACACATAACAAGAAAACTTTTCCTCACCCTACCCCAACAAACCAATCTACATCTCTTCTCTTTATCACATTTCCTCCTTCATACACTATATATATATACCCAGGTTTTTTGCCACTTACACTTCCTTTGCAATATCCTGCCACTTATATTATGGCGTTGAAACCTCAAGGGTATGCCCTGGCACTTGCCACCATCTCTTTCTCTCTCTCTCTCTCTCTCTCTCTCTCTCTCTCTCTTCCTTTACTCAACCATCCCATTTATATTCTGATCCCCGTTCCTTGTGAGTATGCCCGGCATTTTGCCACCGTCTCTATCCTGCTGTCTCCCCCTCTCTTTCTCTCTCTATCTCTCTCTCTCTCTCTCTCTCTCTCTCTCTCTCTCTCCTTCTCCTGCACTTCCCTCAGGTTGGGTAACCGTACATTTCCTTTGCGGTAGTGCACCTGTTTCTGTCTTCATTCCTAATTTTTCTCTCTCCAGCCGGGTAACCTTGTACTTCCCCTACAGCAAGACATCTGTATCCGTCTCACTATAACTTTTCATCATCCAACACAAAATAACTTCCTCTAATGCCTTCTCCCTACTTGAATTTTTTTTTTTATCTTGCAAGTACTTGGTGATCCTGTCAGTGCAGGTGCCACTTAAAAGCACCCAGTCTATACTGTTAAATGGTTCGTGTTCGGAAGAGTATCCAGCTGTGAAAACCTTGCCAAAACTGACCTCACCTGTGCTTGTGCCACATAAAAAGCACTACTGACCTCGCCTGTGCTTGTGCTATGTAAAAAAACATTAAGTCCACTCTGCTGAATGGTTGGTGTTAGGAAGGGCATCCAGCTGTAAAAATCCTGTCAAACAGCCACAGAAGTCTGGTGCAGGATTCTACCTGGTCAGCTCTTGTGAAATCATCCCACCCATACTAGCATGGAAGGCAGACATTAAACGATGAGGATGATGATGATGGCCTTTCTTTTATGGGTACAATATAAGGAGCAACTTCGAGTTTTGTTGTACACAAATTATTTGCAATTTTGTTATTCATTTTATAGTTAGTGAAGTTCATCTGTGAGTTAATGTTAGAAGAACGGGTGGAAGAAAGGGAGGAAAAGATTAAGAGCATTTAGACAGCTAGAGAAGGTGAAAATTGCATAGGCTCTCACATGAGGCACTTCTACTAGTACCAAACATAAGGAGGAAGAACTGAATTTGGGTTCCATATTTATATTTTTTCTAACTAAATTAGGTTAGGCCGAACAAAGGAATTTCCGTGTCTTATCTACGTTGACCTAAGTTTCACTCAAAATGGTCCATTAATAAATAGAACTCATCTATGGCAGTTGACTTTTATAAATTTCTTAATGCAAATGTTGAGAACAATAGGAAAGAACTCATGGCAAAATCCAGATTCGGTTTTGAGTCTTGGCTAAGAATCTAGGAAGCTATTCACTACAAGAAATTTGTGAGAAGGCATTCAGTCTTGTTGCAGGAAGTATGTCCTTCTACTGCATACTTCATCTATCCAGGGCCTAGCAACTGTCTCCTGCACGTCAGCATACCAAGCAGTATTAATTCTAAGACCCAGTGGGAAGATATGACATGATATGATATATTCCCTTCATTATCCACCACTTTTAAAACCATCACAACTGCTGGAAACTTTGTGTGCATCACTCTAGGAACATCAGAAGGATTTGCACTTAGCCATCTGTCACTTCTTCTGTTAGAATTTAGCTTTTGGTAGAAGCTTTTCTCGGCAAAAAAGAACCAAAACATACAATGTCCAAAAAGGTTTTTAATTTTGCTAAGTAACCACTCAGCATAGTTCAAAAGATTTTCCTGTCTTTGCAAACATGAATTAGCCTCTCCTCAATACATACAACTTGTATCAAATATGTTCTTGCTCTACGATTCTGATAGTCCGACAGATGAAGTTCTTTGATGATGGCCTCATTAATTTTCCGGTGTCATTATCAATAATGCTTTGCACCAATTGGGTGAATTTTGATGTCCTAACAGTGTTCCAATGCTTAGATTATTTATTTCTCCCTGGTACAGTTAAAACATTTCCGCCAGTGGCTTCAACATTTAGATAGTTGGCAATTTCTAAATCACTGTGTTACGCTCATATGGCAACAACGACTGCATGTGTTTCATTTCTTGTGTTAGCATCTTTTCTGTTATGGAAAATCCAAAAGAAAAATAAACCTTTTAATTGGTTTGAAGAGAGTAATGTACTGATAATCAAGTCTCCTCAAATACACTTTGCACCCTGTATATATGTATATATACATATATGTATGACGGAGACGAAGTATGAGTGTTCATTGAGAAGGTATAAAAGAAAAAATACCCAACTAAATTGACAATTAACAACACACTCAGTGGTATAGCTAGAGTGTGTGTCACCCGGGGCGGCCCTTCAGTTTACCACTCCCGGTCCCCCTCAGAAAAATACATATTGCGCAGTAACTATATCGATTGTTGCATTTAACGGTGAGTAGTGTCCGTATCCAGACTTTAAAACCACTATTTCAATACATACTACAGCAGACCCGAAAATGGTGCCACCCGGGGCGGACCGTCGCCTTCATACCCCTCTTGCTACGCTAGTAAACAATCTCACATTATCATTACTACTATCTACCAATGTTTACAATTCATTCACTTCACTTGGTGTTTAGTCAATCTCCATGTTTGTTTTATTGCTGATTCTGGTTTATTCTGTACAACTGATTATTCAATACTGAAGAGTGTACGAAGGGGTACTCATAAGAAACCGGATTTTGCAATATTATTTTATTTACTTAGTTTTACATGTTTACACTTTTATCGCCTTCAAAGTATTCTCTATTTGATGTAATGCCTCGATACAGACGTGTTTTCCACTGTTCGAAGCAGTCCTGGAACTCTTGCGAGGTAATACCTTTTAACGCCTTCGCCGTTCTTTCTTTACCTCTTCCACATCTGCAAAACGTCTTCATTTAAGGACTTTTTCATTCGGTGGAACAGAAAAAAACCGCAGGGTGCAAGGTCGGTCGAATTGGAAAACTGGGTAGCAAGATCATGCCATTTCTGACAAAAACTGTCTCACACTCAATGCAGTGTGCACAGGCGTATTGTCGTGATGACACTGTAGCGTACGACTTGAGGGAAATTCCTCTCTCTCTCTCTCTCTCTCTCTCTCTCTCTGTTATATATACATAAATACGGACGTAGTAGATAACAGCTAGCCTTCGGCCGCCCTTTTGGACCCTGTTGTGT
>NC_068991.1:28170191-28171868 GCF_001194135.2 Octopus bimaculoides
GGACGTAGTAGATAACAGCTAGCCTTCGGCCGCCCTTTTGGACCCTGTTGTGTCCACTACTCTGATTGGTTGGTATTGGCGCAATTTGTCTCTTGCTCTATTGCGCGCCAAGATGCAACCCAACCAATCCCAGCCTTGAAACAGTCTCTTCTAAACCTCAGTTTGCGCCGACTGCACCGTATAAAACGCTAGCTTCACACCGTCTCGAAGTCTTTCGGTTCCAGACTTTTTGAGATCTAGCCACTGACCACAGAGCGAGCACACAGCCAGCTCCAGCGACGACACAACAGCAGCCACATGGAGACTCATCAACACTCTTCCAACAGCATACGCCTCCATCTTCTTAACGTCGTCTCTCTACGTACACAGCAACCAGCAACACTCGCACAGGTTCTATCTCCACACTGTTTGTGAATTACTTCATCATGGTTAGCAGCAAATACGACCTGTGAGAACTCCTGTAACAAGTGACCGGCTCTGCATCGTAGCCACAACTTCTTATACGACAGTACCTCAACCGGCTCTGCATTTTGTGTACATTAACTACGAACTGGTATTTATCATCCTTGTGTCTGAACATTCTAACGTCATATAGACTTTTTCAATGCTCTGTACTTAACGCACATGCATACAACCCTGTTTGCACACACATACACATTATGTATACATGACGGCCTGTCTATCATTATGCATATATGACGCACACACAGACACACATGTTAATCTATCAATAAAATCTTCTCTTAAACATTCTACCCGGTTGTGTTTCTTTTTTCCTTCTGGCACTTATACTCATTTATCTTTTTCATATTTATTGTATCGACTGTGTGATGTACTAAAGGAGCCATTCTCGTCACCTCTCCTTCGCACGGTCGTTTACAAAAACACCACCACTCTCCACTTTGCCACTGGTTGGGACGTTCTCTCACACCACGTCTCGCAAACGCTTCAGAACTGTCAAGTAAAATGTCTGGCTAACAGTTTGACCAGGAGGAACAAATTCTATATAGACAATTCCTTTCACATCGATGAAGCAAATCAGCATCATAGCATTAAACTTCACATGATGCGCTTTTTTTGGGGGGGCGTGGTGACATTGAACGCTTCCATTGACTTGATTGCTGCTTCGTTTACGGATCGCAGCCGTAGCGCCAGCTTTCGTCATCAGTGATGACCGCAAAAAGCTTCGGATCAACTTCCAACTGTTTTTTCAGTTCACGACACGCATTCAGTCATGACTACTTTTGCTCTTCCATGAGCAAGCGAGACACAAATTTTGCTGCAACTCTTTTTATTCGCAATTTCTCGCTGAAAATTCGTTGGCAAGAACTCCAAGATACACTAGTCATATCAACAAATTTATCAAATGTTCAGCGACGGTCCTCCAAGATCAGTTCATGAATTTTCATGTTTTCATTCGTTCGGGAGGTCGACGGTAGCCTGAACGAGGTTCATGTACAAGTGACAAGTGACCATTCCTAAAGCGTGAAAACCACTCGTAAACTTGTGTTCCACTCATGGCAGCGTACTTGTAAGCTGTTTCAAACATGAAAACTGTTTTGGCTACCGTTTTCCCCAGCAGAAAACAGAATTTCACGGAAGCACGTCGTTCCTTCATTTCAGCCACCGCAAAAATCGACGATCAGAGGAGAAGCACGGTAAAACAAAAACGCACAA
>NC_068991.1:28172101-28176442 GCF_001194135.2 Octopus bimaculoides
TGGTTATTTTGGGGTATACTTTTTTTTTCAAAAAGCTTTAACTCATGGAAAATATTCTTGATCTCTTAAGTAATCGGTAAAGTTCATTTTTTTGTGATTAAAAAGTAAGTTTTCCATTCATTTATCCATATAAATGCTTTAAAATTTAATTTTAGATATCTAAAATTATTTACAAAAGGTTACGTAAAAAAGTAAATCAGCACCTAAATTTTTTGTTAGAATAAAGCTTCGATTCATTTAAAAAAATTAGGTATTTTTTGGTTATCTCACCCCTACTAAAAAATCGCCATAAAAAAATTGGGTTATCTTCCCACTAAAAAAAATCGAGTTAATGTGGCGACAAGAGATTGGATTAAGAGTTAGATCCTTTTGATTCAATATTTCAACACATTGTTGACGTTTGGCCTCCTCAATAGGAATGCTATGATTTGTTATAAAAATGTTATCAAATTAAATAAGATGTTTAATTTTTTCAGTTTTCATGTTTATTAATTTTTTTCAGTTTTGTATGATTTGTTATAAAAATATTATCAGATTCAATAAGATGTTTCATCTTTTCACTTTTGATGTTTGTTAATATTTTTCACTTTTTTTTTGTCTTATTGAGGAGGATAACCCAATTTTTTAATGGGGGTGAGATAACCAAAAAGTACCAAAAATTATAACCTAGTAATATTTTTCACGTTTTGATCCTTCTCGATCCTTTCACCACCAGGTTAGCAATTAGCTAAGTTTCATCACTTTCCCCCGACCTTTTGCCACAAGAAGCTTTGAAGAAAGGAAGAGTATCATTCTCGGAAAAGAGAAGCCAAAGCTTGAACCAAAGTGGGCAGCAAGAGATGTCACCATTATTTTGATTTCAAGTATTATGAAAGTGTATAAGTGAGATGAAGGGATGTCCCATTATGAACAAATTGTTCCGTTTCCCATTTCTGTTATTTTGTCAGCATAAGAACACGGGGCAACTCTTGAATCTTGCGAAATGCACAATTTGATTACAACTTTAACAAATCACAAAATTCTCAGAACTGTCTGAATAACGTAATTCCTCCGACAAAACCTTTGGAAAGCAGCTTCGATTCAATTCCATAATAGATCAGTCGAGAAAAAAGTCATGATAAGGTTGTCACTGTTTTGAACTTTTGCTTTGTCAAGAATTACCTTCTGGAGGACACGATGAAACTGAAGAATTAAACAATAAGGGTAGTTTTCTGTCTATACATGAAGTAGTAGAAGAATACAATGATTTTTTAAGGTCGCATTTAGATTTCGTGAAGTAAAATGCTCACTGCACATTTTCTGGACTTTCAAGTGATATTCAAAACGAGATCATTAATTGTATAGCTGTTACAATTGAAGGGGAAATTAAGGCAATGATCGAAAATACAGTATTTATTGCTGTTATATTTGATGAGGCTACGGATTCTCTAAAGGAATCTCAATTGTCACACGTTTTGAAATTTATTGATGAGAAGGAAAAGCCTCAAGGAACGTTTGGGGGCTATGTCGATGTCATTGAAGACAGAAAAGCTGTATCGCGGACAGAAGTTCAAAAATTTATTAATGGATTCACTTGTGGCCAAAGTTCATGACACAAAATTATGATGGAGCAAGTGTAATGGGTAGACATTCGAACAGAGTGCAAACAAGAATAAGGATGCTTGATGCGGACGTCATATCTGTACGTTGTTATGCACATTCAGTCTCTCAATCAGCATCAAGTAGTTGTGAATGTCGAATTTTCTTCCAAACTTTAAAAGGAATTTTTTAAAAGGAATTTTTTCCTAAGATCGATGGCATTTCAAGCCCTACTAGATGAAATAATTGCAAGGTGATTTTGAAAATCACCTGAGACACGTTGAAATTATTCATCTCAATAAGTATCCATTTTATCCAATAAATTAATCTTCTGGGGCATTTCAGCCATATTAGAAATTCCAGGGGATTGGAATGCTTCAGAATTAACACAGGCAAGGGTGTTCATTGCAATCCTAGGTTTTCAAACTTTTGTTAGTAGTTTCTTAATCAATTCTGAGTGGCTCAGAGATTCTGTTTTGGATTCTTCCTAAAAGTTTGCTTAATATTTCGAGGTGTATTTGTGAGGTAGAAAACTTCAAAAAAACAATTGTATTATTAGTCGTGGTGTGAGATTAGGCTGGCTGCGTATATTACAAACAGAAGCAAAAATCTTGAACATATAACATCAGGTTTATTTAAGGGAAGGCTGAACATGAATACATATATAAATTATCAAATCCTCTCTGGTAGAGAGTCTAGGATATAGGGATCGACCTAACTGTGTTTGCTCGACCATTAGTTATCTTGAAGATGCTAGACCGCCAGATCTTGTTGAAGATTTATCCTTGATTTACTCGGCGAGGTCTGAATTATGTTCTCTTCGAATGCCATGAGAGATCTGGTTGATTTCTAGTGCTAAACTGCTGATCTGCACAAAATGGTGCAAATCTCAAGGAAACTCAAGATTATGCTCTAACTGTTAGTCAGATCTTCTGCAAACCAATTGGCCGATAAATTGTTCACATTAAGATCGCATGCCCCAACTATGGATCACTCATAGTGGTAAACTGATAATTTAGTAAAAATGGTTCAACTCCTAGAGCACACTACCACATCAAAAAAAAAACAAGTTTGAAGAATTTTACTGTCGGGTTCTGGATGGTGTTGCTGAATTTTAGTTCAGATTTGTTGAATTCTTGAATCCGAAGATTTTTTCGCGCTTACGAAAGTATTTTCGATGGAAGCGCTTTCATCTTTGGATGTCTATAAAAACATACTAGATTTAGATGGATGCAATTTAGATGCGAGCCAAAATCAGTTTATGCAGCAGATTTTTCAAAACCAGTGTCAAGCATTCAAAAAGTTGAACTAAACCGAGCTCTAACAGAAGTAACAAAATCATTACATTTTGACCATACCTACTACATTTTCTTCCTGTGAAAAATCACTTTCTTTGTTAAAGCGAATAAATAATTACATGAGGTGTTCTTAAAGGGAAGAGTGATTGAGTAATTTGGTTTTCATTTCCTTGAATAAAGACCTTTTGAAGAAGATGAAGGTAGAGCGCGATGCTAATACATTTTTAGCAACATGATCGATAAATTTGCCAAAAGAAATGAAAAATTGGACTGGTTTACAAATAGATTTAAAATAATTCATTATTTGTAGGTTCTATTATTTTCCTCAGATTTCTCTTATAACCAATGACGGTCATTATGGTAGCCCCATCGCCAGGGTATCACTAATGGGGGAGGGGGAAACTAAGTCCAGTTGAGAGAGGTATCAAAACCCATTGAAGTGTGGCCTGTTGGCAGAAGTGCATTTTCTCACATTGAAATTAGTTCGTATAACATTCACTGAAGGAGGGGGCGAATATAGTTTTCGCAGAGAAGAGCAATGATTCACTACCACACTCTCTGCCTTGACGAGTGAACTACATCATGTACTGCATGTCCTGATTTCCAAGTCACCCTTCGCCACTGAAAGACACTATTGGCATTCATCAGTTCCTTTGCTGTCCAATATTCACAATTACAATTATCTCAACTGACCACCGTTAATCAATATCATTACAGTTCTTGTTGTGTTGTTCCACATACAATGGAAGCTTGTTGTTGCTGGATACTTTCCGTCGAAATAGAAATCCTTATATTTCCAGCCCAGTCGTTGTAACTCAATCCCCATTTCCATGAATGTCAAAATATTCAATGAAATTATGTTTTTGATATCACAGTTTGGTTTCATCTTTAACTTTCTTCAGTCCCTTTAGAATTTTTTTATTTCCATTTTTTATTTTTTTACTTTATTCTCATTTTATATTTGTATTGAATTTTGTAAATCTCTGAAGAGGCCTAGCGAATAATGCATGTACCCCCATTACATCATTCATCATTTTCATCTACTAATTACTCCGTCGTACAGGAGCTATAGAGATAGAATGGAGCATGCCAACGCTAGGCCGAAACAGCTGTAAGTTTCTGTCCCTTCTCCAATTGCTAAATGTCCTTTATATTTGTAACCTTAATTGTTAATATAACATGGTATGTCATAAGTATCCGTATATTGTGGTTTTTGTCAATTTAGTTATAAAATAAACAGATTAATCAACGGAATACATTGTCTGCAAGTCGATGGATACCGCATATTCTCCTCCATTTTCTCATTGCTATATAAATTTAGGGTAAAATAACCCCTTTTACCCGCACCCACTTATTGCACTTGGTATAACACTAGTGTAACAATAATCGGATACCCTCCCAGCAGTATATTGGATAGATACTATCCGTAAGTAGGTTGAATCCTCAACCCCTAACTCTCTTGGAT
>NC_068991.1:28176876-28183850 GCF_001194135.2 Octopus bimaculoides
ATATGCATACATATATCTACATACCTACATATATATGTATATACACATGCATATATGGGTACAAGACATAAAAAAAACGAAGACAGAATGAGAAACGAGAACATAAAAAACAAAAACATAGAAAACGAATTTTTTTCGAACGAAAAAGAAACAAGCAAACAGAGAAAGGAGACAGGCAAGATAGAGAACATTCCTTTCACCAATTGTTCCTTGTTTTATCTACTCCGCGTTTCGAAGGTAAGGACAAGACGCGACTTCGTTAAAACAGTCCTTCCCGCAAAGCAAATTAAATAAAATTTGGGATTTTTTGCGGAGGGTGAAAGTGGTAACAAAAACAGGACAGTGAGAACAAAACAGTAAAAACAAACGGTGAGGGCTGTTAAGCCAAGATGATGTGAAATGATGAACGCTGGAAAAACGAGCTTTAAGAAGAGACAGGTAAAAGCAGGTCTTGTCTTTAGGAAGGAGGTAGAAGAAAGAAAGAATGGCCGTTGGTCACATGTGAACAACGAGATAGGTTGTGACCAAATGAAGATTATTTTTTTAACATAGTTCCTCTCGGTGCTCCAGCATGGCCGAAGTCAAATGACTGAAACAAATGAAAGAAGAAAAGAATACTGTTCACACACTTCCATCAGTTGTTGCGGTGCTTGGATCGCACTGGTGAAGACGCTATCCTGTTGGTCAAAATAGTCATCAACAACAGATAAAACGTCTTCATCACATTGATACTGGTCCCCAGCCCAGTGTTTCTTCATGTTATGATAAATGATGTTAATCAGATGGAACCAAATCACTAACATAAGGATGATGATCAAACCAGTTCAAAGCCAGTCACACACAGCAGCTATTGAAACCAAGGACTTGTGTGCTGAAGCATTGTACTAATGAAACAAAATTTCATTCATCAGTTTTTCTGGTGAACTTTCTGTCGATAATGTGATCAGTCTGAAATAAAGTCAATAAACACAATATTTTTTGCATTAACGTATAGTATATGTGATAATGTGAAGTACATTTTGTACGTTAAAATGTTTAATTTCGGAAATATATCAAGCGAAGCAAACATAAGCAGTAAAAGTACAAATTGCAAGTATTTCAAGATGAGGGACACTACGTGACGAAAACTAAGAAAAAGAAAAAAAGTAGTGGTGCTTGCATTTAAAAGGTACGAATAATTCTGTTAACAAAAATACATCGGTTCCTTGTGCAGCTTGTACATGGTGATGTGTGCAGGATAAACACAAACCATGGTGTCAAAGATCTCTGGTGACAATTCTCTCCTCTCTGGCTACATCATAGAAATTCCTTACTTATAGACGTCTGTTGACTCAAAACAGATCACACTTTTGCTGCTCTGGCAAGCGGTCTGATTGGATGACTTAAAGCATACAATCGGAACGAACGAGTATGGTCATGTGATCAGTTGTAGAAAACAGGCAAAATACGCCAGTTGGCAGCTATCTAAGTCTAGACAACCAAATGATAAACATTGCATTAGCTGCACCATCATATGAGACATAGAAGAAACAAGTCACCTTCTGCTCTACAGCCATCAACTCCGGAGCACCAAGTAATGCATATAGAAAATAAAAAAGAAATCATACCCTCCCTCTGGGTTAAAAGAGATGGTGCATGACAAACGTCTGACACGAGTTACGTGGTTCTATGCGCTCCGGAGAGATCCTCAATAACTTTAACAATTTCATGCACTCTCATACGAACAGAATGGTTAAAGACTTTCTCTTATCACATGGTGTGTTTTGTGTGAGACACCAGAGGGCCTAGCTTTTCAGTGCACAGTACCTACTTACCTTTTAAGATAACATTGCGATATAAGAGAAAGGGCACAATTCCTTACAATTTAAGATAACCTCGCAAGGCTTATTTTATATGGTGGAACAAACAGTCTGACTGTTTTTTCTTTACTTTTCTTCTTTTTTTTTGTGGTATTCAGCTTATCAGCGACAATGAAGTATTGTCACAACCGCAATAAAAACATGGACATCAGCAGCAGTTCCCTGCTCACCAGCATGTGACCATGTCCTTTGTTGAAGTGCTGGGTAATCAATTATTGTCATGATCTTTCTTGATTAAAAATAAATGAAACTCTCTTATAATCACAGATGGTGAACCTTTGTGGTGCTCAGTATAATACGCCAAATGGCGTATTTTGCCTGTTTTCTACAAGTGATCACATGACCATACCCGTTCGTGCCGATTGTATGCTTTAAGTCATCCAATCAGACCGCTTGCTAGAACAGCAGAAGTGTGGTCTGTTTTGAGTAAACAGTATAATAAAGGCAATAAAAGATCTCCATTTTTGTAGCTTCAAGTATATGGAAGAAGTAGAATAAGCGGGAGCAGCTCTGGTAGGCTTGGGTAATAATCGGTTGAATACGATCGTGAGCTACACGAAATGTCAGCAGGTGTGCGGCCTTTAAGCTAGTCTCTGATACAGTAAATTAGCTGCTTCGTTAATGGTTCGATAATTTTCATATATCACTATAGTCGCGAACACAATTTGTTTGCTTTGGTTACAAGTATACACAGTGTTTGGGATTTTAAATGTTGTTTAAGTGCAACATCTTACTCTCACTCTCTCTCTCTCTCTCTCTCTATCTATCTATCTATCTTTCTACAACACACACACACACACACACATAAAAATACACACACACATGAAAAAACACACGCACGCACACAAACACACACACACATAAAAATACACACACACATGAAAAAACACACGCGCGCACACAAACACACACACACATACACACACGCGCGCACACACACACACACAGCACACAACACACACTTGATTGTGGGATTTCTTTTAAATTGTCCGATGACTCTTCCTTACTTCCACTCGTATCGTCTAGTATGATTGTGCAGCAACAGCTCCGTTGGAAATGTGATCAGAGTAATACTCCATTGTGAACCTCCGATGAACTTTGTAGTGCAGAGGTCTCCAAACACTGTGTCACATATAATGTGATACAAGATCGTACTAATGGAATAGACTTCAAACATTTTATTTCTAATTTATTGACATCCGCATGGCTGTGTGGTAAGAAGCTTGCCTGCCAACCACATGGGCCTGGGTTCAGTCCCACTGCGTGACCCCTTGGGCAAGTGTCTTGTGTGTAGATTTAGTAGACGGAAACTGAAAGAAGTCCCGTCCCATATGTGTGTGTGTGTGTGTGTGTTTGTCTCCCAACCACCACTTGACAACCGGTGCTGGTGTGTTTATGTCCCTGTAACTTAGGAAAGGAGACCAATAGAATAAGTACTAGACTTAAGAAAAAGGTGTTTGGGTCGATTTGTTCGACTAAAAGGTGGTGCTCGAGAACGGCCGCAGTCACATGACTGAGACAAGTAAAAGAATATGACGGTCTACAGAGTGTTTTTTTTACAGTCGTAAATGACGTGTTATAGATGTAATAATTAAATTACGTTATGCACTTGGTTGCCTTTAGCTGTGCGTGTGATCCGACGGCGTGCGGAAAAATGATCTTGCATGAAATCAATCTGTAGTGTAAAAATATAATTTGGAAACTGCCATTGTAGAATAACCATAATTGTTGAAGAATGGAGTATTTTCTGGGCTTCAGTAGAAATGAGAGTCCTTAGGATGTGATCCTAGCTATGTTAAGGATGTGCTTTCACAAATCTCGCAGAAAATACATCCTATACATGTGTATATGAATGTATAAAGTAATGGAGACTTGTAAATGGTGGGTATATACATTGAGCATGCATAAATAAATGATTTTCAAGATAATTTCATACATGCTTTCATAAATACATACATGCAGCGACTTGGGAACAAATTTGCTTAGATGGTGCAAACCAAGGTCCAAATTTTTTTACAAAGCAGTGGATTTTTTTATGTTAACATTAAAACAAATGCAGCTATAATAATAATTTTTATTACTATGAGGGTCGACTGAAATGCTCATAGGTATGTGATCAAATGAAGTTCATTTTTAACATATTTCCTCTTACTGTCCACACACTTCCATCAGTAGTTGCAGTGCTTGGATCACACTATCCTGTAGGTCAAAATAGTCACCGACAACAGATAAAACGTCATCATTACATCGATACTGGTCCCCAGCCCAGTGTTCTTTCATGTTGGGATAACAGATGATAATCAGATGGAACCACATCACTAACATAGGAAGGGTGATCAACCAGTTCAAAGCCAGTCACGCACAGGAGCTATTGAAACCAAAGACTTGTGTGCTGAAGCATTGTCCTAATGAAGCAAGATTCCATTCATCAGTTTTTTGAGGCGCTTAGTCTTGATAGCCTTTTGTAACTGTGAAGTATATTTTGTATATTAAAATATTTAATTTCGGAAATATATCAAGCGAAGCAAACGTAATCAGCAAAAATACAAATTGCATTTTTTTTCAAACTGTGGGACATTACATGACGAAAACTAACAAAAAAGAAAGAATATAGTCGTGCTTGTGTTCCAAATATACGATGAGAGGGCTCAGAAGGATGGGATTGAAGGGAAGCAAGATAACAAGAAAGAAAAGAACGAGAATTGAAAAGATAAACTGGGAGTCTGGAGTGAATGCTTGGCAGGAGATGAAGCAAAATACACGTCTTACCTACGCATTGATCAAGTAGGAAAAAGATAAGTGATAAAACTCTGGATGATCATTTGGTACTAAAAAGTGAAGAAATAGAGACAGGGTGGAGTAGAGAAGGCTGGGTTAGAGCAAGTACGAAGACAGAGGGAGTGTGGGGAAAAATGAGACCAAAGATAAAGTAGGTAGTGGACAGAGGAAGAAATGGGAGGTAGTAGAGAGAGAAATGTAGCTGGTAAGTAGAGAGGCAGACAGATATAGATGGGGAAGGTTTTGCGCACAAGAGGGGAGAGGAGAAGGATAGAGAAATAGATAGAAAAGAGAGAAAATCTTGCAGCGAATATTGAACATTGCGTGCGGTGCCACTAAGTGGGAACAGAAGTTGGGTGTATGACATTACATTGACTAATAACCATAAAATGTTGCACAGAAAGTCGACATGTATGTATGTATGTATCTATTCGAACAAGGCTGCGTGGCGTTCAATTATCAATAAATATAAAATACACATTAAGTACAGGACATCATCAACGAGTGAAAAATACATCAACAGAGAAAAGTACAGGACAAAATACCAAAAGAAGATACCTCGCTCATCAGTTGTCGACTGTTTATATTCTACCTATTTCGTGCTTTTAGTAAGATAGGAATAAGACAACAGCATCCAGAAATTTTAAAAGAACAAAAGTCCAAAGAGAGAGTGACATTATCTCTTTCTTTCACTTTTCCATTAGAGTATATCGTGACACTATGTTGTCACAAAACTGTTAAAACTTTACTAACTTGATCGATCGGTGATTAAACCTGGATTTAATTTAATTTTGTACAAACTTTGCTATTAATTGTATAGATAATTGCAAATATGGTCTATAAACATAACTTATTTATGTGTGCATTTTCATAAATGTTTCTCTTGCATGATGACTACAACAGATACACGAGAATCAAATAGAGATTACGACTCTTTAAGAATTTTCTTTTTTTACTTTTTCTTAAAGAAACACTCGAATCCCCTTCCGGACTTCCACCCATCAACTCCGAATGTTTCACTTTTAACTTTTTAGAAAGTGAGGAAGTTTTCCAGAAATAATGTCGTCTACCTGTTGTTTCTAGCATGCAAGGTTTTCTGGTGGTGGTCTGATATTTTTGACGTCTGCTATTTCAGTAGAATTATACGCATGCATGAAACATCAGACGAATGTGAAAGATCCTGAGCTTTTAGGTTTTTGAAAGCGGGGAGGTGATGGTTGGGTGAGGTGGGGGAAGGGGTATTGAATGCTTTTTAAAGAAAGAATAAAATTTAAAAAAAAGAAAATTTCCAGTTTCGTAATCTGTATTTTATCACGTGGATTAAAAAAAATCGAAAAAAAAGTTTTAAATTAATAAAATGGGGTGGGGTGGAGGAAATTAAAATTTCGAAAACATGATTTCTGGGCAAAATCGTATCTCCTATATCGAAAACAGAAATCTGAGAAAAATCTTTGAAAAAAAAAGAAACACCGGAAATGAGTGGTGTACACGTCCTTTACATTCGCCTAATAAGTAACAAGTTTACAATTGAAGGGAAGTAACTCAACACCTTACGGGAAAGCTTCCGGAATATCCTGGTTGCGTTTCGCCCCAGACCGTCTTTGGTTGTGTAGACCTCTCAGTTATTACAAACATCAATGTATCTTGGAACTAGATAATCTAATGAATCCTTCTTTTTATATGGCAGTATGGCGTAATCTGAAAGAGATTTTTCTGCTATTTTTAGCAAGTTTTCTTGCTGGCCCGTCTCGGTATTTGATGTTATTTTGTCGATGATTAAATGAACAAATTTTGTCTTTTAGGTGAAAATAATTCTCCGCGGAACCTTCTCGACAAAAACAGAAACACCCACATTATCATTCTTATTCTCACCACCACAAATGAAAGTTTATTGCCGTATCTGACAAAGAAATCGTTTAATGAAAGAAAGGAGAGATGAAGATGTAACAAAATTCTGTTCACTAAACTGGATCACGTTATTTATTCATGTTTTTTTTTTTTATTTTTTATTTTGAGGAATGTAGCAATTAGTGAAAAAATACTCGACTGAGTTCCAGAACTCCAGTAAATAACCTAAATTAGTGGCATGCCATTGAAATTATAATCTTCTCTGTATCGTTCTAATTGCATGTATGTAATAGTGATGATGATGATGATGAGGATAATAATAATAATAATAATAATAATAATAATAATAATAATAATAATAATAATAATAATAATAACAACATCAATAATAAATAGCATAAACCTGGCCGTCACGGAACTAACAACCACAGAAACAACAGGCAATATCACTGAGCTAAATGACATGATATATGCGGCAGCCACTGCAGC
>NC_068991.1:28187568-28188407 GCF_001194135.2 Octopus bimaculoides
CACACTAACAAATTGTCCCATCCGTGACACAGATTTATGCCAACGAGTAATTGTTGTATATACAATACAATGTAACAAATGCAACAAGTTCTATGTGGGTAGCGCAACAAGACCGTTACACGTCCACATCAAAGAACATCTGAACACGAGAGCCTCCTCCTTCGGAAAACATCTTGACAGATGCTGGAACACCGACAAAAGCATAACAGTCACAATTGAGGCCAATGAAAGAAATTTGGGTAATTTAAGAATTAAGGAAGCTATACCCATACACAGACTAGGACCCAAATTAACAACAGGTTATAGGTTGGTAATCAATATATTATTTAGCTACACCTGGATGCATGTAGGATCATTTTTGATATGCTCATTTATTGTTTATAACAAAAGAAAAAAGCGAAGAGGAAAAAAAAGGAAAAACAAGGAAGCTGCACGTATAATACATAACTTAGAAGCAGCGCTACAGATGTACCAACACACACGAGATTGAGACATAGCCGACCTCACGCATTCGTCATGAGGAATTCCGGAAGGAGCTTGGTGAGACCACTGCTGAGACGCTTCCGAAAAAAGCCGTTGGAAAACTCCATATAAGAATATCTGAAGAAGGAATTGTATTTCGAAATATCATCGGACTATGAATAATAACTAAATTACAACAGGTATTTAGTCCATTTTTTTGTATCATAGTGCATTGTTGTACCATTCAAAACTTTTTAATTCATTACAAACAATACACAATGCTTCAAGCGAACTGCAATACTCTCCTATATATATGAATATTTATATTTATATGAAGATATTACACACACACACACACACAAACACACACACACACA
>NC_068991.1:28189103-28190382 GCF_001194135.2 Octopus bimaculoides
GTGTGTGTGTGTGTGTGTGTGTGCTTTGATGCAACATATCAGTAAACACCACTCCGGTTCATTACTGTCTCAATAGGTGTTTGAAGATGTTAACTTCATAGATCACGATTTACCGAAACTACAGCAATAAAAATCTGTACGTTGTGGAATTCGATTGTAAACAAATCAGTGAGAAGAATGCATCCTTAAATTGTCAAATAACATAACTAAAAATGTAATTAAGGTATTGAAGATTGTGCAAATAAGAAAATGCATGAAGATTTGCTTCATGGCATATTTGCCAAGTGATTTTGATAAGAACAAAAGTACGTTCCGCTTTTAATGAAAATTAATGTTAGGTCATTTGCAAATACACCAGTAGCTCGATTAACGAAATTAACGTTCCATATTATTATTTTTTTTCTTTTATTTCGTTGTCAGAAATTTCGTTATCGGGGAAACAAGGGAGATAACTTTTAAAATCATTCTTACAAATGATGTCCCTTGCATTCAATAATTTATAATTCAGTTTTTTTACTTTTTTTTCGTGTTATTTAATTCTATAACGATTGAGTTTTCCAGATGGAGAAAATTTTAATTGCCACTACAAGTAATTATCTATTTGATTTTACATTATCACGTAAGAGCTAGGTAGGGGAGAAAAGAGAGGAAGCGAACACAATCTTTTGATTGATTGTTGCTGTTGTTGCTACAGCTGCTGCTGTTACTGCTACTGCTGCGGCTACTGCTGTTGCTGTTGCTGTTGTTGTTGTTGCGCTGCTGTTGCTGTAATTGCTGGTGTTGCTGCAGCTGTTTAGCCTAGATTGGACCTCATGAAGCAATTCTATTATCAAAGATGTTCCATCTAGAACTCATCTGTTTTATTTAAGATCATATCACCCAAGACACTCTTATACATAGTGTAATCAGGGTAATTTGACTGATGATACGTAGGCCTTTCCATCGCACCGGCGGTTCGGCTGCGGCCGTCCGCCGCCGAGTTGAGCACCGGCTAGGAACGTTTCGCTACCTCAGGCCAATTGCAAATAAATAAGAACAAGTTAGGGCCATGTCTATGCTGGCAGGAGGAATGAAGCTCTAATTTTGCAAGTTAATAAATATTACTTATGTTTTATTTTTTACTTATTTCAGTCATTAGACTGCGGTCATGCTGGGGTGCTGCCAGGAATAGTTGACCCCAGTACATTTTTTAAAGCCTGGGTCTCTTTTGCCAAACCGCTTTTACGGGGATGTAAATACACGGCACCGGTTGTCAAGCAGTGGTGGGGGACAAACACGA
>NC_068991.1:28191264-28196214 GCF_001194135.2 Octopus bimaculoides
ATATATATATATATATATATATATATATATACACATATTCGAATATGCAAATAAAGCTCCTATTCAATTATGCCGACCACATTCCAATGATTCTGAGCTGTACCAATATAATGTAGGATAATAATAATAATAATAATAATAATAATAATAATAATAATAATAATAATAATAATAATAAGGTGCACCACATATGCGATATAGTTTATGTTGCATACCCCTTTGACCTACGAATAGTCAAGAAGGAAGGCGAACAACCCTCCTAAGTACGGCTATGGAAAATGAAAAAGGGGAAGAGAGTGCCAATTATTGTTGGGTCCTTGGGAACAGTATCAGAAGGCATCAAGTGGAATATAAAGTAAATTGGAATAGAGTACTTCCTTGATACGGCCAGAATAATCAGGAAAGTATTAGATAGCTGAAAAGAACGGATAGCGTGGTACCGTAGGGTGCAGGTTGCAAACACGCTATGCATGCAAGACTCCAGGAGCTACTACAAAATCTGTGATAAAGAGAAATAGTAAGAGTGGATGAAACCATTATCCATATCATGATCGAATACCCTAGGCTTGCCCAAAACCACTACAAGTTGTGGTGACACAATCACATAGCGAAAGTGCTACATTGGAAATTGTGAAAAATGGGGGCTAGAGAGAGACAAGATGTGGTATAAGCACAAACCTCATAGAGTGGCAGAGTCTGAATTTCCTAATCCAAACAGATCAGGTGGTAGAGCATAATCGACCGAACCTAGTGGTGAACGACAAGATACACCATATGTGCTATATAGTTAATGTTGCATGCCCCTTTGACCGACAATTAGTCAAGAAAGGTGAAAAAATAGATAAATACAACCCGTTTAAGTACGAAATAGCCAGGCTATGGAAAATGAAGAAGGTGAAGATAGTGCCAATCATTGATGGTTCCCTGGAGACAATATCAGAAGGCATCAAGAGGAATATCAAGGAAATTGGAATGAGTGCCCAACAGTACCAGATGGAACTCTACCTATGACTCTGTTGTTGTCCTCAACAACCTGCTGGAGAAGAATAGGGGAGCTGTCCACAGAGTGATGACACCGCTGAAGCTACAGATCTTCACTGATTCTTATGCTGGATTTCTGATGGAGTATGCCCAGGTGATTTCTAATGTTGCCAAGGCCTTGGATAAAATCTATAGAGAGGACCAGACTTATCTCGGGAGCCGAGAGAGGACCAGACTTATCTCTGGAGCCGAGAGAGGACCAGACTTATCTCGGGAGCCGAGAGAGGACCAGACTTATCTCGGCTACCATCACGAAGCTGAAGGAGGCTAAGTTCAAATATCTCCTGTACTGCAGTCCTTAGGTTGTAGGCATCACGAAAAGGTTTGAGCTCCTCGTAGAAGACCTGGAGTATCAGCTGGATGCTACCTTCCACGTCAGGTTTTGCATGCTCTGACTGGAGCAATATAATAACAGCCATGTTAGCAGAGTAACGAACGCCATGGAGACCGTCGTAGAGACATCCCTAATAGAGACTAATGAGGAGGGCAGCAGCACCACTAGCAATGAAGATGAGGAAGATGATTTCTTCAGCAACATCACTCTGTTCCAGGAGAGCAGAAGTCACAGGTCACTGAATCCAAGGCGCAGAACTTAGTGAAGACCTGGCTGAAGTCGCCTCTTTGGGATGAGCAGGTCTTGATCAACCTGTTCACCAAGTTTAACACCGCCATCACATCCAGTGCTGCAGTTGAACGCCTATTCTCTATAGGCAAAAATATTCTGAGGGTCAAGAGAGCCACTCTGTCGGTAACTTTGAGAGGCTGATGTTTATGAAAGCAACCAGCATCACATCGAGGCGATGGAGAAAGCTCAGCCAGAGTAGTACACCTTGATCATCATCTGATACTGGCATGCTATATTTTCTCGTAAAGATCTATGTCTAAGCTACATGAAAATCTCAGCTCTCTAGGTCTGTTTTTAGGAGTTTTAGTGCCAAAAAACCAAACTGAAACAAAATTCATATTAGTAGTTATCATTTAGCGTTAGCTTCCGCTAATTTTTTTTATACCTGTTTAGCGGTTTAACGTCTGCGAAGCTGACTTTTTAATTAGCAGATTAACATTTTGGTTAGCTGTGCCCAGCACTGCTTCTAGGCATAGGTTGCATACCTGCGATGTTCCGTTATCTGGTGCAATATTTTTTATAATGGATCAGTGGTTCGTATGTTCCACTCCATTCTGCTTGAGCCTCCAGACGCGGTTCGATATAGAAGGGCCCAAAGAAACGCAGCTAACGCCAAAGGAAACTAAATGAACTGCTCAAGACCTTCAGGAATGCAACTGGAATATTGGTACCTGCGAACAAAACCGGTAATCTCTATGATGTTGATATCAACACAGACACTGAACTTATTAATTAAGCAATTACATTACAAACACAAACACATACCACGCAACACACTAGATAAAATAAATGAGAAGGGACTCGAAATAGTGAAAAAAATTAGGTATACAAGATAGGACCAGACCTTACATACCTATGACATCTAGAATAAGCATAAAAGATCATAAGGAAGACTTCCAGGATAACCCAACAGGAAGACTTCCAGGATAACCCAACAGTAAGACTTATATGCCCATCTAAATCAGATATAGGTAAAATTAGCAAAGCAATAATAGATAGGAGAATACACAAATTGAAACGTGTAACCAACCTCAAATTGTGGTCTAACACCAATGAAGTCATCACATGGTTTAAACACCTGGGGAACAAAAACAAAAAACCTGGGGAACAAAAACAAAAAACCTGGGGAACAAAAACAAGACCAAATTTGTGCAGCTAGACATATCGAACTACTACTAGTCCATAAAGCCAGTTCTACTAAACAAATCACTAATATTCGCAAAGACGAAGTCCGACCTACCTAGGGAAGAAATCGATATGATTTTAGCTGTTAGAAGCACTGTAATAGAATACGGAAGTAAACTATGGACTCGATCAGACAAGGTTGACTCATTCGATATAACAATGGGGTCTAGCCATTCCGCGCAAGTCACGGATATAATAAGAATATACCTATTATCGGAAATAGAATATTGGCTACCGAATATGGGGGAGGATTATATACAGACGATGCATTGTTCATTATACAAAATAGCAGCTACGTAGAAATAGAAAAATGCAAGAAAAAACTCTTTGAATTCTGTAAGAACTTTGGATTGGAAATTGAAATAGAAAAAATCACAAAGTGGTAAAATTCCTAGACGTAAAGCTTAGCCTCATTGATGGTAAATTTGAACCATTCCATAGGCCGAATGAGAACTTAAAATATGTGAACCGAGGATCCAATCACCCGTAACATATATTACATTGCATCCCAAGAAGCGTGAATAATAGAATATCCAGACTATCCAAAGATAAACAGATATTTGATATGCACGCCGAATATTACAACTCAGCATTGGCTAGTACGGGATATGAGGATAAAATAGTAAAATCGGACCCAACAACATTACACAATTAAAGGAGCAATCCATGCATAAGGAAAATGTGTGCACGAGTCCACGGAAAGGAGGGAAAAACGTAATGTGTATATTTGCAGAGGAATGCAGATTTAACAACAACTGCATGATAAAGAATGTAGTGTACAAATGTGAGGTGAAGACATCTACGCAGAAATACGTGTACACTGATGGCACCGGAGACACCCTGAAAAATCGTCTGCGGAACCATCTCTCATCATTTTCCAGTATAAATAAAAGACATTCCACATCTCTATTGAACATGGTCTGGAGGCTCAAACAGAATAGCGTGGAGCATACGAACCACTGGTCCATTATAAAAAAGATTGCACCATATGACAGAACATCACGGGTATGCTAGCTATGCCTAGAAGAAACCCTGGAAATCATCACATCCAGAGAAAACCCGATAAATAGGCCCTCTGAGGTGATCATATCATCTAAACATAAGAACAAAACATCATTTCTGGAATTTGAAAAAAACTTTTTAAAACGAAATAACTGCGTGATCTTTTTCAAGTTCTGCCAAAAGGAGCTTGTCTTCAATTTCAATTGGACGTCCGGTTTGGGCCTCATGTTCATGGCTGAAATCTCCACTTTTGAATTTTACAAACTATCTTTTGCAAGTTCTTTCACTTTATGAGTTTAAAACAGCGAAGGAACCCAAACAAATAAACAAACGAGCAAATATTTGAGATGCTATACATATTACCACCAGAAACAATGAAAAGCTCAGCATAAGAAAGTATCATTTATCAATTCACAAACAACAACTGATAAATATAGCAGCAGTACCTGATGACCTGTTAAGTTCAGAATTTATTGAAGATAGTCATGCCTTAAATAAAATCAAACAAAAGGATGTACTACCCATCCTTAACATCTGTTGAATGAATAGAAAGAAATCCAACGCCACCGCACATTCTTCCATCCCCATATAACTACCATTCCTTCTATTTCCGTCACCTTCCCCTCCTTCGCACTAAATACACACAGAAATACCCACATAATTCGCTTATCCTCGTACTGGTATAAAGGAATAAGCATCCCTCTGATGTACATCCATTAATGTTTTATCGCCTGAAGAAATGAATCAATGAAGATGATCAACCCAATGTCCACGGATACGACAGACTATAGTGTAATCCTCCCAGGAATACGGACTGAGGTCTTAAGAGTCATGTGATTAGTGGAAACGCAAATAGCGATGCATTAAATGTTTATAAATCCCATCCAGGGATTATTGTTGTTGGCGGAATCATTAGGACGAAATGCATAGCGGTATTTCGCCCGTCGCTACGTTCTGAGTTCAAATTCCGCCGAGGTAGACTTTGCTTTTCATCCTTTCGGAGTCGATAAATTAAGTACCAGTTGCGTACTGGAGTCGATCTAATCACACACACACAGACACGCGCACACACACACACACACACACACATATATATA
>NC_068991.1:28199757-28201834 GCF_001194135.2 Octopus bimaculoides
CTATTCCACGAGTTTATCTCATTATTAAGTTTTTCATTTCCTCCATCGTACATTATAACATATTTTTCATTACTGAGCAAGGGTGGGGAAATTTGGGGCTCCTGTGTGCTTGTGCTTGTCTTTATGTCAGGTGGGGTATGGAAAGGGTTGGTGTCTGTAGGGAATTGTTGGAGCAAAGTGGGTGTGGGTGGGAGTCGGGTAGGCGTGGGATGAGGGTCATCATTTGCAACGTGTACTCTCTTCTGTTTCTTTTTTCTTCCCATCCGTTCCTTCCCTTGTTCACTTCCTCCTCCTCAACGCCGGTACTGGTTTTCGTCGGTGAAGTCTCAATTTCCTTCTCGTTCTCTTGTTTCTTTTTATCCTTCACGAGTGGTGGAGGACCACCACCTTCTCCTCAATGCCTAGCGGTATGGCAGCCACCAGCCAGGCTACATCCACTTCTGGGGGTATTTGCTCTACCCTAACCCTGGAAGCACGTCTCCCAAAGTATGCAGGTAGAAGAACCACTTCATCAGTTCTCAGCGGTGAATTATTTCCTCCATAAATTAATTTGGTATCTAAAAGACCATAATAAACAATTTAATTTTGATTGGTTGATTCTCTCAATTTCGATCCCTTATGCTAAAGGCAAGGAATTCTGTCTTTGCAATTCTGAACTATTTTTTAATTCTTTTTTCTAAAGATCCCCTTGTAAACACGGTTACAGAGCGTGCATACCGATGTAAACATTGGCAGAAACAAACCTTTAGTTCATTTAAGTGATATCTATCATTATATATAATTTAAACATTAATTTTCTTCTTACATTTCACATTCCCTAGATATATCTTTTTCCAAGACTTTAGGATTTTATTTAATTTACATATCGTTATATACTTCTCATTTATTTGGTTTTTTCTTTCCTTTACCCCTCCTCTTTATATAGGCTACCTTTGACGTTATATCCTCTAACGTTTTTTGGAAACAAACTTAATAGCGTTCAGTTCATCATTTTACATTTACATCATATTCTGTTAAAATGCCTTATTGGCGATTTTTATTTCTTCATTTCCCTGAAGAGATTACATTGTTTTACACCATTTTATTCCTTTGGAATAATACCAGTTATATCTTCGAAACATGTGTCGGAAGTAAAAGAATTTGAATAACACCTGCGTTTAACTCCATTTATATATATATATATATGCGCGCGCGCGTTTGTGTGTGTGTGTGTGAATACGAAGCAAATAATTTACGAGAAAAAATAAGTCACGAAAAAATAATTTGCGTCTCAATCATGGTAACGCGTGCTGAGCTAGCTGAGGCTATTTTTGCCAGTGTAGAAACCGGTCCATGTGAGTCCAAATACTTGAATGTACGTTGGAAGATTGTCTTTGTTTGTTTGCCATCGGACGGTTGATTTCTGTAGTTATTGTCAGTATTTTGGCGATTTAAATAAGAGTTTTGATTGTTATTTCCCGTAGGTAGACATATTTAGTATGTCCTTTGATTAATTTTAATCTTTCAGTTATATACAGTGGGGGGGGGGTAAATATTCTTACATGTCAAAATTCTTTATTTATTTAATTTCTAATCAACATAAATGGGATATACCAATACTATATTTGAATACACATGCATAAACTAAGAATATGCAAAAGAAACTAATAAATTATAGTAGCTAATGAATTTATATACAATTATAAATATTTAGGGATGAAAAAAGTATTCGTACAGAATAAATTTATGAGTTTCTATGCCACAAAATGCTGTTAAAATAATTCTTTTTTACTAGAACTTTCTCGTTTGCTCCAATAATCTTATCAGTGGTCATTTTTAAGTGTCAAAACGCTAGCTTCTTCATTCAGCACTGAAACAACATAAAGTAGTGTCGTAATAATGGCGAAAAGTAAAGAACTCACAAATTCAGTGAAAAACTTAATTATTGAACAGTGGAAAGCAGGTAAAAGTTACAGGAAAATATCAGAGACCATTTGTATTCCATTTTCTACCATATCTTCATTTATTCATAGATATAAAAAATCGGGAACTGTTGAAAACAAAATAAGATCCGGTGCACCACGCAAGATTTCTCCTA
>NC_068991.1:28202191-28218834 GCF_001194135.2 Octopus bimaculoides
GTTTTACAACAGGATAACGACCCTAAGCACACGGCGAAGTCTGCCAAAACTGGATTGTCAATCACAATATAAAATTATTAGAATGGCCAAGCCAGTCACTTGACTTGAACCCCATTGAAAATTTGTGGCATTATTTGAAAATTAAAACTCATTCAAGAGCCCCAATTTGCATTTCAGATTTGAAGAAAATTTGTCAAGAAGAATGAGAAAAATGTCTAAAGAAACATGCGAATCATTGATTAAGAACTACAAAAAGAGATTGGTTGAAGTGGAACTGAATAATGGTTATGCTACGAAGTATTAAATCAGAATTATCAGTTATTTATGTTCTGTACAAATACTTTTTTACCCCTAGATATTCTTATTTGTATATAAATTCATTAGTTACTATAATTTATTAGTTTCTTTTGCATATTCTTAGTTTATGTGTGTGTATACAAATATAGTATTGGTATATCCCATTTATGTTCATTAAAAATTAAATAAAGAATTTTGGCATGTACGAATATTTATTTCCCCCCACTGTATATATATATATATCCAGCTAGCCATCTTCTTCGCGCCCTATTCCTGTGAGGGGCGTGGGAGTAGATGTCCTCATGTACCTTTTACACAGGGCCCTATCAGATGCAACCGTCATTACACTTTCTGGTCAGTTTCCCAATCGTGGAGAACTGAGACTATGGATATTATTCAACCATCTCGTTCTTGGTCTACCACTCGGTTACCTTACTTTTGTCTCAGGTTCAAAAATCAATGTAGTGAACATTGTCCTGTGATATTCTAATCGCATCTGCGTAGTGCCGGTGCTGTGTTCTCTCAATGCGATGAAGTGACGACGCAACCTGGAGACACTCACTGATCTCCGAACTACACACCTTAATGGGTAACGTTATTACAGAGAACCTTCAGAGGAACCCCATTTCGGTCGCTTGTATTCACGATCGTACTCTTTCGGCCATTACCCAACATTCATAGACACAAGTGAAGATAGGCACAAAACCCCAATTGAAGGTAACGAGTTTGGCTTTTTACCACTCCCTCCTCTTCTGACGATGAACGCTGGAGCTGGCGCATTACTGTGCTAGCACCTGCAATTTTAACATCCATTTAAACTTTGTGTTTCCCATCACTCGTAAATACTTAAGCTTCTACACTTGTCTCGTGATGTTCCACTAAATGCAGAGTGCACTGGGAAGACTTCCCTAAGAGGACTAATACCTTAGTCTTCACAACTTTACTCCTCATCCCTGCCTTACTTCACTCGACAGCAATGCCCTTCAATGCAGGCTGGAGATCACCAGCTGATGAGTCAAGTAGCACCATGTCGTCTACAGACATTAACCGCCGGATTCTACATCCAGTGATTTTAATCCCACTTCCACAACAGCTGCACGTAACAATTCAGTTCATAGAAATTTTGAACAGGAGAGGGGACAACACGCACTACACCCACGTTAAAATGTTTTGATTTAGCTCCATTTATCCGTGTAGGAAACGAATATGAAAAAAATGCGTGGAAAGCAACGGTGGGGGGGAGGATTTCAGAAAATTCACAAGAGTTTTTCCCTCATAACTTTTAAGAAAATGTTTTTTTTTTACATGAAATTTTATATACGATTATAAAGGAATTTGTGGAAAAATCTTTTCCAACGTGCGGGGAAAGGACTTCGGAAAATTTACAATTCCGAGTTTTTCGCCCATAACTTGGTGACAGTTTATCGTGGATAGCGGGTATAAATCCAAATTTTAGATATTCTTCTGAATATTGACGAACTTTTTTTTACTTGCACTACTCATTTTATGTATTTTGGAATCGGCGTAACTACAGATTTTTACGCCCCCGACTTTGGATGATCGTAACTTTCAGAAAAAAGGATATATTTAATAACATTATCTACGAATATGTGGTATATCATGTAGATTCCGAATATACAAAATTTTGGTGGGGTGGGTGTTTTAGGAGGGGTTGAGGTGGGGAACTTCGGAAAATTCACAGGAGTCCACTTCAATTCGTCTTAACTTTCAAGGAAATGGATATTTTTTAATGAAATTCTCTACAAATATACCTCGGACCATGTGGATTCCGAAGACATGGGAATTTGGGGGCAAAACAATTGGGGGCTATTTTTGAGAACTGTTCCTCACTCGCAGGTGTATCTGGACAAGTCGTCCATATTTGTTTCATTTTCTCCGTTTTGTGCGTTTATGCATCCGTAGATTTCTACCACACACACACACACACGCACGCACGCACATGCATACACACGTATATATATGTGCAATTAAAAAAAGTTCAAACGGTGAATTATTCCATTCAATATCATTATAGAGATTATGTAACAAATTGTGCTTGACCCTTCTATATTTAACTGTACGTGTATATTATTTATTTTTGCTTCTGGTGTCTTCTGTCTTTCAATTAGAAACGTTTACCTGGGAATTTACTTAAAGTGAAAAAAAATCCTATGCAACAAATAAGTCGTCTTAACATATTTCTGTGTACCAAACCTTTAGCTGTTATTTTTAACATAACGAGTTTTCTGGTGAGGGCTTCATTGCTTGTTTGTTGCTTCTGTAGAAATCTACGGAAGCACAAACGCACAAAACGGAGAAAATGAAACAAATATGAACGTCTTGTTCAGATACACCCACGAGTGGGGAACAGTTCTCAAAAATAGCTCCCAATTGTTTTCCCCTCAAATTCCTATGTCCTCGAAATCTACATAGTCCGAGATATATTTGGAGAGAATTTCATTAAAAAATATCCATTTCCTTGAAAGTTAAGACGAATTGAAGTGGACTCTGGTGAATTTTCCAAAATTCCTCATCCCAACCTCTCCTAAAATACTTTTCCCCACCAAAATTTTGTATATTCAGAATCTACATGATATAACACATATTCGTAGCCAATTTCATTTTAAAAATATCCATTTTTCTGAAAGTTACGATCATCCAAAGTCGGGGTGGGGCAGAAATCTGTAGTTATGCCTTTGAATCAAACACGAGATTGCATTTCAAGCAAATCTTTACAATTTCTTCAAAATGATTTCAGTATAAACTTTCGGAAAATGTGCTCAAAAAGAAACAAAATATTCCGTGAATCTTCTCAACAGCAAAAGCCTTTGTATCAATGATGAAAGTTTTTTCTTAGCTTTTTGCTGAATTCACAAAACTGACTGGTGGGAATAAAATGACCTGTTAATTTTCATCTCTGTTCATATACATACGTGTGTATGTGCGTTACCAGTACCATAAATCTCTATCTATCTCCCTCCCTCCCTTTCTCTCTTTATGCCTCTCTCTTCCTTCACTGACGCTACCCCTCACTTCCAGTCCATTTCAACCCTTTTCATACCATTCAATTCTTTCATCCCTCACTATCGCCAGAGATAAGACTCAATACTCTTAGACACACTCGCACACATAAGTTTGTCTCCAGTTTATTTCTCCATAGGAAATTAAGATGGTATTGCTTTCAGTACTGACCAGTTCTATACTATATACACGCACACTCACATATGCGTTTGTAATTACCTACATGTTTTCACATACCACTAAATCGAAAGAAATAATTTATTCCCTCTTTAGTGACGTCAGATCTTATGAATATGATGAAAACGACCTGTTGTCTCTAAAGTGTCCAAAATTTTATAAAATTGTCTACAGAAGGGATGTAAAGAATTTTTTTTTTAATAACTCATTCTCGAATTGCCCCCTTTCTCTATTGGTATACTAAACATTGTGTACAAAAATTATAAAAATTCAGCATGCTTCACCAAAATATTACCATTCCCCACTGGTGGGGCATGCGCTCCACGTTGGGAATCACGGCTCTAGAGGAAACTCCAGTCGAGTTCTTAATGGCAAGTATGGAAATGCGCTTCTTGTTCCGAAGTCAAGAATGGTCTGGCAAAATACTTTATTGGCCAATCTGAAATCAGAGTCCATTTTAGTCCCAAAGTCTTGCTCTGGCTTAGCATTGGACGCTGTTACTCTCTCTGCTGCAACTTTACGCGCCTCAGTGTGCACATGCGCAAAAGGGTAAATGTGTTTCTGAGCCAAGCTTTGTAAGCCGCCTTCTGTGCTTGGATAGTATCTTTAGCTTCTTGGTTAAACCAGGGAATTCATTTACAACTTGACTACCTGACATCACACCAAACCGCTTTCATCCACAGCACTGTACAGTCGAAGAAGAAACAGCCGAACTAAACAATCTCCACTCCGTTTCAACATCCTCAGTTTATTCAAGGTCTCTGAATTTGGATGCAATAGTTTCTGAATATTTCTTGCTAATCCCATCATCCACCAAGGCTTCCCACTTTATCCTGTAAGTTGCACTGGAGTTATCTGTTTGGAGGTTTGTGCCTCCTGTGGATAGACTCAGAAAGTAGACAACTAGGCTGATCAGTTGTCTTTCCCTCCCAGTCCCGGAAAATAGGAAAATAATAACTTTATATTTGGCATTGATGTGCAAAAGATATCGTTTCATTCACTGATTTTTCGCATCATTCATCTCAAGTTTACAGGTTTTTGACTTTAGTGTTTCAATCGAGGTGGGGGGGGAAATACTACTTTCGTTATTGTTTGAAGCAGGAAAAAGTAAACACTTTGAGGAATTGAAATTTATTATGCTTAAAACACACACCTCCGAAAAAATTATCATAATCCACATACAATTTCCGACTTTTTAAGATCGTACTAGAATAATTTCCGACTCTGTTGTACAGGATTGGCTATACTTTGTTTTCGCTGTGGTCGTAGAGGGAGAGTAAAGTCATTAGACAATTGCTGCCGCCGCCTTAGGGCTCTTTAGCCGTTTCAAGTTATGCTTGCCTTGTCATAATTCAAATATTTTCCTTAGACTGCTTTCTGTCTCATTATTCTTTTTCTTTTTTTTTTCTTTCTTTTTTTACTTTTCGGTTTCTTTTTAATCATTTTTGCGGAGAGAATCGAACGAGGTGGTTTTCGTTTATTTTACGTCCGTGTATATCTATATACACCCGCGGCTCTCATTATGCCCATACCTCTTCCGAGTATGTTATCTCCGCAGCCCTATACAACGCAGGAGTTGATCAATGTCATACCTGTACCATGTACACCAGGTGAAAGAAGGGCAGAAGTTGCTCAAACTGTAACAATTTCTTTCACCACTCTTGTGTCAAACTCATTCGAGGAAGCTTCGAATATTTGCACCAGTGGCACTGTCCGAACTACTTAACCTTCTGAGGTGGCATAACCCTCGCAACACTACGAGCGGACACAGGTGCAGCATAGTTGTGATTTGATCTTCTTCAACCCGGACGAAATTTTGGCGTCAATCTCCCGTTCGGACAGTCGCGGAGAATCAACCCGGAACTATATGGTTGGGAAGCAAGCTTCTTACCGCACAGCCACTCCTGCGCCTGTAATATTAAAACAATATAGATATTAGGTATCTAAGTTGGAGATAAATTTTATTTGAAATAAAAGACAGAATAGTCACGGTTAGAACATCTGTCCTAGATTAAGTAATAACTACGGAAATTTACATTCCACATATTCAGACAATGAATTCTCATTCATATCTGATGCTGCCGGCGCAGTAGGCTTCATAACAAAAGGCTTTTGTTATGAACATTTTGCGCGAAAATATCGGAAACACTCCACTCCTACTCTTTATAACCTTTTGTTCACGTGATTAGTGATGCAGAGTTATACTCATTTTATAAACTCTCCGTTTCATTCAAGTGGGGTAACACGTGAACACAGATACACGGACACACACACACACCCCACAACCACTACCACCACTACACCATACCACACCACACCACACGAGATGACGACAACGCGCTATCGAGCATTGTCCTTGTTTGACTGTTCTCTTAAGCAGAAGCAGGACAGATGTGACTTTTGAGTCATGCTCGAACCTACACTCTTTTGCAGAGATGTGGCAATGATGGGTGCTTCTTGTTCAAACAGTTATCACCCACGGTAATGCATGCTTTCGTTCCATCACAGAATTTTTTATTTAGTGGGGGTTTTTTTCGGTTATGAACAGCCGTAGAATGTAACACATATCGGTTTAGCTTAGAAACGCGCGACTGCGTAGACATATCTCTCCTCCTGCAACGGGTCTCTTCGGCTGTGAAAACTCTTTTATCAAGGAAAGCAGTCTTGGAAACCCACCAGAATGGATCCTGGTGAAAGGACAAAGGAAAAAAAATTACAACATGAAAATCACAGTACAAGACAAAAGAGAGAGAGGGAGAAAGAGATTAGTGGAGAAGACACAGAAACCAACAAACTGTCACACACACACACACACACATACACACTACACCAACACTATTACAAACATCTTCAACAGTAAAAACACCACCAGCATTAAAAACACCCCAACAAACGAAACACATAGCAATCTAGACCAACAATGCGAACAGCACTCCCAAGGCATCACTAATTACATGGTCATTAATGCAATTAATAAAAATTTAATAAAAGCATATTCAAAAATACTCATTGCTCTAAATGAATACGTCTCACCTCCTGCATAACTCACCTATTCACATAAAAGCTATAAAAGCAACGCGACAAATTTACAACAAGCTGAAAGCAAAATATCTCAAAGGAATGGGAGATTGCTGTAGGATCATAAATAAGAGATTCTACAAAGAAGTGCTAGTGGAGACACCCACAAATAGCTCGAAGGACAGAACATGTTTCATCACAGTAACCGTGTCCCTGCCTACGAAGTCTCTCTAAGTCGACCGCGCACCTAGGCTAAAATTTTTAAATCTGCGTTCAGCAGCGTTATGGGCTAACATTTTCTCTTTGATCTCCCTTGTTTGGGTCCTTTCTTTGTAGTTTCACCGCTCATCGACTCACAGAAATAAGAATTCTCCCGTTTTGTTGCCAGTTACGGCTGAGATTTGGCAATAGGCCACCAATTATGTCTGGCATAAAAAAGCAAAGTTCGTAAGGTAGACCATCCAAACCAAGCGATTGGCCACTGTGCAGCACATCATCGCATCCCGTATTTCCGCGGCTGTTTTCGACATGTCGCAACGCTCCACCCCACCTTACCGAGAGTCTGGAATGCCGTCGAGGTAGGCACTAAAGTCCATTCTGTGTTCCAGACTGCCATTTGTCACAAACAGTTAAGCGAATTGCTGTTGAAATGTCGCACACATTTGCTCGGGCTCGAGGACCATGCACCCATTTTTGTCCACCAAAGACAAAAGAGTGGAAGAGGCGCATCTTTACCACGTTGCGCCTCTGCTACTCGGGTCCATCGAGCGACTTTCTTTCTCTCGTCTCTTAGAGCACACCCTTTCGCTCTGACAATGCATTCTTTGTACTTAACGTTGAAGAATTGGTCCAGAACCAAGGAAAACTTGTATAATTAACCACAAGGCATGATCAAAACAAAAAAAAACTGTTTTCTGTCATAAAAGGAAGCTGAAAAATACAAGATAGAGGTCATAATACTTGACAACCATGAAGAAAAAATAACAAAAGATGTAAAGCAGCTAAAATCTAAATTAAACCTGGAACTACAAAATGCCATGATAAGACCATGGCAAAAGAATCCCTTAAATGACAAATACCGGGATAAGCTAAACAGAAAAGAAATAGACAAAGTAAAATTCCAACGATGGTTGAGAATCTCAGAGACTGAAGGGCTTTTAATTGTGGCACAAGATCAAAGCCTCCTCACCAGAATCTACCAGAGACATATTTTCTCTTTTATTCTCTTTTACTTGTTTCAGTCTTTTGACTGTGGCCATGCTGGAGCACCGCCAGGACTTATTCTTTGGAAGCCTAGTACTTATTCTATCGGTCTCTTTTGCCGAACCGCTAAGTTACGGGGACATAAACACACCAGCATCGGTTGTCAAGCGATGTTGGGGGGACAAACACAGACATACAAACACATACACACATACATATATATATATATATATATATATATATATATATATATATATATATATACGACAGGCTTATTAAAGAAAAATACAAGTAATTGCCGAATATGTGGTGATAGGGAAGAAACAACAATTCTCTGGCTAACCAGTCTTAGTCAAGAAAGAATACATCGACAGACATGACAGCGTTAGGACTTACATATACTGGGAGCTATGTCAGCACTATGGAATGTTGACAGGGAAAGATGGTATAAGTATATCCCAGAAAAGGTCTCAGAAAATGACAAAGCAACCATGCTCTGTGATATACTGATTTACACATCTAGAGAGATCAAGGCTAATGAACAAGATATAGTTGTCAGAGACAACCAAGAAAATGATGCCTCCTACATCTAAAAGAAAGGGGGGAAACTCTCGAAATACAAAGATCTACAAATAGAGATAACCTAAAAACAGAAACAACCCCCATAATGATAGGTGAATTAGGTATGATTAAAAAAACGCAGAAAATACATAACCAAAACACCAGGACTTACGAATGTACATAACATGCAGAAAATAGCACTACTGGGCACTGCACACATCCTACGCAAAACATTTTCAATACAGTAACCATAAGAGCATCACAGCAAACCACAGCACATACCCAAGGCACACAGAGCTGCGCTCGGTAGTGAAGTGAAAGCACGTTATAAAAATAAAACTACTGAATGATAATAATAATGATAATAATAATAATAATAATAATAATAATAATAATAATAATAATAATAATAATAATAATAATAATAATAATACAGCAAATATTCTGCTTAATACCACAGATTTGCTTGTCAGTTGTTTCACCATAACCAATTGAGCATATCCCTTGATCGCTGACGATATGTGCATCTCTGATCATGAGCAGAAGTAGTGGGGGAGCATCATAGTCATGCGTTGAGAGGAATTCTTTGGGGTTTGAATAATTCCCCTTTGGAGACATGGGTGTTTTGCTCAACATCCTTATTCAGGGACCTTTTGAGCGGAATGGGCTACTCGACATGAAGAAAATTCTAATTGGGCCCCACCTGCGAGGTCATGCGCTGTTTATCTTGATATGAGATCACCATGTCGCGTACATATGGTTGTGATGCATGTGCCTGGTGTACCCTTATCAGACGGGTAGTCATGATGGGTATAATGGGCTTCGTATATTTTAGTCCAGTGTCACTTTGATGGCATGCACTGCTCTCTCACTCAATAATAATAATAATAATAATAATAATAATAATAATAATAATAATAATAATAATAATAATAATGCTACGTATATATTAAAAGTGTTGGCGGCAGAATGACCGATTAAATCAACTTTCACATAGGTACTATGTTTGTTGCAGTGAAATTAAAATCGCATTAATGGTTGTTTGTTTACTTAACCCTCCAGCATCGACAGAGTTTCAACACATGACAATGAGGCATTTAACTAAATACAACTAAGTACTGAACTAGATATAGCCAAATATTAAACTACATTCAGACATCTCTTCTCGCGATCTATTATCTAAGTGAATTGACGCAGATTTCCTATAATAGTTATATGTCGTTTAGGCGCCAGTTTTGATGCTACCTGTAATCATATAACAAATTTCTTGCTATTTTAAACCATGGTTTGTGTGTGTGTGCATGTGTGTAATAACTGTCTACTCGTTAATCGTGTATGGCTCTTCTCAACACCAGCACTAACAGATTATATACACATAGCCATCATACTAGTTAAAAACCAACACAAACTCGCAGGCAATATGGAACTGAATAGTTAGTTTAAAATTACTAGATGGTCTGGGATAGACCGGAAATGACTCTTTAGTCCAGCAACAGACTTACAACCTTTTTACATTTTTGATTTCGCGGTAAAGATTGCTGGAAATTGTCGTAACATTTCATGTGACTTGTCAGATCTTATGGCAAACAGAGCGAGATAGTTCATCAGACTGTGACTGTGAAAAGTCAGTAGAGAGCCTAGATACGTGCTTCCGCTTATGACTAACTTGTCCAGCTTGAGAGAGTCAAATACGGTTGCAGGTATCACAAGTTAGGAGAGAAGGATCACTGGCCACATGCAAACCTTTTTTTACCTCTTTTTTATCAGTCCATGTTTCTGCTTATTATCTTCAAACGAGACAGCACCTTATCGGATTTTCTCTTCCATTTTGGTCAGCCCATTGCATCACTCTTCCAGTTTGCGTGCATCATATTGAAAGTCTTTAGCGATGTACTTATTAACTCTTTGAAACGCATTTTTGGTTTAAATTGAGGCATTTTTGCTCCTTGTTATCTGACGATAAAATAATTGTTTGGGTATGCGTTGATCAGATTCCCTTATCAGATGGCCAATCAAGCGAAGTCTGTGTCATTGAATTTCAGCTTTAATGTCATCCACACCAGCACTTCAAGTACTTTAGAATCTGGTACCTTGTGCACCCATTTGATTTTCAGTTTAGAGCACAATTATCAGAGTAATCTCTCTATTGCGTTAATTAATATGTTACGAATTGGAGAATCAAACCAATCCCGATTATCAGCTTTTTGTAACCAAGGAATTCAGAAGAGATATCATATAACGTGTAGTTCACTCCCTTGAAGGTAGATCCTGAATTGATGCAAGATGTTCCTGGAAAGCATCCTGCACATCAGGGTTTTTAACTTTTCCTGGATTAATACGTCCTGGTAGGCTTTTATTGTAAAGCTGCTTGTGTCTAAGATGTATTGTCATTTTATTTTTGCTCTAACAAGTGCGTCACTGGAATAACAGTCTGCTCCTTTTAAGGAACGCACATTAAGTATATCTTTTATATCTCTGTCTAACAACTACAAAATCAATTAGATGCCGCTGTTTGGATCGAGGATGTATCCATGTGACATTCTTTATGATTAAACTGAGTATTCGATATCAATAAGTCCATTTCTGTACAAAGTTGACTGAGTAACAAACCGATATCGTTCATTTTCCCAACCCCATACCTTCCAAAACACCTGTATGTGTTCTAATCAGTGCCAACTCAAGCATTAAATCACTAAGCAAAATAATTTAATCAGAATTCGTTACACCATGCAAACACACTTTTAAAGCTTCATAGAATTCGAGTTTTGCTTCTTCACTGCTATCTAGAGTCAGTGCATATGCTCTTATAATTGTCGCATAGCGATCATCTCTTAATTTCATGCGTAGAGCCATGATTTTTTTCATTACTACAAAAAGACATACATGATTACAAAAGAGTATAAAAGGACAATATGACATAGCAATGAAAATAACACAGAGTGCTAACAATGATGTGAGAAAAGCCTGTGCAGCATTTAAGCCTTGTGTCACTTGAATTGCTATCTTATGGTGCAAGTATTGCACAGATAGCACGTGAAAGGTTTCAAGTTTCCTTATATGTCTGTAGTAGGAACTCGACGCTTCTACCCCGTACAAAGGCGTGCTCAAAATACAAAATTTGGATACACTTTATTTTTCAAACTAACACCGTGTTCACCCCACAAGCGATGGGAAAGTTTTCTAAAACACTTGTAGCCTTAGGTATTTTAATATTTATTTCATCATGAAGAATACTCTTAAAGTTTATTGGACTTTCAGGATATTTAAATGACCTGACCCATTTGAATGGCATACTGTCGATCATCACATTTGAATCTTGAGTGTGTTCTGTCCCAAGAATAAAACTTCAGTCTTCTTAATGCTGAGTAAGTCCAAATGCACGAGCTGCTGCAGCAAACCTGTCGACTGTTTCCTGAATTCCTTAAAATGTATGAGAAATCAAAATGCAACTATCAACGAACAGACAATCATGTACAATCTCTTCCTTGATCTTTTTCTTTGATCTGAAGCTTTGCCCATTTACATTTAGTAGACCTAAATTTTACACCATGTTAATCCCTAAAATCATGTTGGAGCATTACAGAAAAGAATTTTGCAAATAGTACTGGGGCTAAAAAGCAGCCTGGTTTATTTCCTGTGGAAACAGAAAACGCTTCTGAACATTGACCGTTAGATATCACTGTTACCCTCATTCCTTCGTGCAAAGATTCTATTACCCTTATCATTTTATCAGGAAGACCAACTTTTGACACAATTTCCCAAAGCGCCTCACAATTTACTGTATCAAAAGCCTTAGTCAAGTCAACGAAGACCATGTACAAGTCAGTATTTTGCTCACGTGCTTTTACTTGAACTTACCGACAGGTAAAGGTCATGTCACCTGTACCTCTTCCAGCTTGAAATCCACATTAGAATTCAAGATATATGCTGTTTACTACATGCTTATCTATAAGGTTAATAATCACCCTCGCAAGAATTTTCCAGCTATGCACAGCAAACTAATTTCCCTGTGATTATCACATAGACAGATCTTCCCTTTTTTTTTGTACAAGTTCGTCATAAATGCATCTTTGAACTGTTGGAGAACAGATCCACTTTTGCAGATCAAGCAGATCAACTTGCGTAGATTTTTAAGTTATCTACCACCATGTTTGTACACTTCTATTGGGATGCCATCTTGTCCGGGAGCTTTACCATTGGAATCTATTTTTTTAATAGCAGCTCTTATTTTTTCTCAGAAAGGATCTTCCGCAAGTTCCTCAATTATAGGCTTCTGAAGGATTTTATTGATTACTTCAGGATCGGTAGTGGATTTTTGATTTAATACAGATTTAAAGCGTTCAGTCAATCTTTTCATTGTTTAAGCATTTTTTTTTTTTTGGCCTGTCGTTAGAAAGAATAGGTTCGCCTTTGGGACCAAATACATCTTTCAGACTATCATGCAATGCTCTGAAGCTGTAGGAGTTAGCAGCCAATTTCCAATGCTTGAGCATTTTTTACCCACCAAGAATTTTTCATCTCACACAATTTTTATCTGAGCAATTTTCTTAGAGGAAATGTACAGAGGTTTTAGTGATATTGAGTTTTCTTTTGTTTTGTTTTTTTTAATCCATGCCTTGTATCTTTTGTGCATAGATTTTAGGAGAGGTTTGACTTCAGAATCATTCCCATCGAACTAATATTGATGATTGCGTTTGACAAATCCTTGAACATCTTCAGCAGATAATTTGATGCTGTCACGAAGATTATGTCACAAAACTTACCTCTATATTTTTAAGTTTTGAATTTATATTTTTCTATCTTTCCTTAATACTGGTTCCCATATGCTGCTCATATCTGCACTCGGTCTGCTTCGGAGGTTGTTTTGTCCTAGCATATGTGCTACTTCTTTTAGTTTTCCTATTTTCTAATGGTGTTCTCTGTCTATTATTTTGACTTCATCTCACGGGGGGGAGATGGTCTCCATTTTTCCATACATGATCAGCTATACCCGATTTATCAATATCTCCTTGTGTCACAGCTTTGCGATATTCTTCTACCCTTATTTTGAGGGGACGACATGTTTCGCCTTTTTATAACCTACCACAGCTGCATGGGATGGAGTACACGCAGTCTTTGGTCATATTTTCTTCTATTGGTGGTTTTACCCGAATGAGATATTTGCGAAGTGTTGTATTACTCTTGAATACTGTCCTGATGTCATATGGGCCGCATTTCTTTCGTATCTTTTCGGAGAGGCCTTTCACATAGGGTAGACAGACTGTGGACAGTTTATTGTCTTCATCCTCTTTTTTCTTCATAATTGGAGTAGATAGTATACTTTTGGGGTAGTTGTTGCTTAACAGATCGTTATTGAGCTTGATCATTTCTTCGTGGTGGGTATCATGATCGCTACTTATATTCTTTGCACGATGTTTTAGGCACTGAGCAATCCCTCTTTTTACACGGTATGGATGGCGGGAATTGAAGTTGAGGAATCGTCTAGTAAAGGTCGGCTTGCGGTATACGGATGTCCTGAATCCATACTTGGTGCGTGTTATTAATACGTCCAGGAATACTAGCTGATTGTCTTTTTCCTTTTTCATTGTGAACTGTATGGATGGCTTTTTTGAATTCACATGATCTAACAGCACTTGGGCATCTTCCTGGTGGGGCCAGAGTATAAATGTGTCATCAACATATCGTAGCCATAGTGTTGGTTTTAGTGGTGTTGATCCTAAAGCCAAATTCTCAAAGTATTCCATGTATATATTGGCTATTACCGGTGATAATGGCGAACCCATAGCTAAACCCTCCTTTTGTCGATATATATCAGCGTCCATACTGAAGTAGGTAGCTACTACACAGAAGGTCAACATTTCCATCAAGTTTCTTATTGGTATACTAGTGCATTCTTTTAGATGGGTGTCTGTCACTAGTTTTTCTTGTATCACCGATAGTGCTTCACCAGTTGGGACTTTTGATGAACAGGTTTATCACATCTAGACTCACCCTCTGGTTGGATTCAATGGGGGTATCCTTGATCAATTCTGTGAAGTGGGTGGAATTCTTCACGTACGATGTTGACTTTCCTGCTAATGGACTGATTATATCCACAAAGAAGCGGCTCAGTGGATGTCATGCTGAACCTCTACAGATCACTATAGGTCTAAATGGAATACCATCCTTGTGAATCTTAGGGAAACCGTACATGTGTGGTAGTTTACTGTAGTGTTGAGTCAGTTGTCTGTACTTGATTGGTGTAAAGTGATCTTTGTTCTTGATCAAGATCTGTGACAACTTCCTCTCTGTTTTCAGAGTTGGGTCTTTTTTTTTCTTTGCTGTAGCTACCATCACTTATAAGACTTACCAATTTTTCAGAATAGTTAGACTTGTTCAACACCACTGTAGAATTTCCCTTGTCCGCTGGAAGTACTATGATGGAATTGTCACTCTGTAGTCTTTTGGTAGCGAACTTTTCTTCCTTAGTGATGTTTGGTTTAGAAAGTTTTGCTTTTTCTAGTATGTCGCACTTTCCGTCTTCGTTCATCTCCCTGAGCTTTTGGTATCTTTACGGCTATCCCTTCAATAGGGGCTATTATGTCCAAGTATGGAATACACTTGATGGTTGTCGCAAAGTTGAGACCTTTGTTCAGAACTACTTCTTCAGAGCTTTCTAAATGTCGGTTACTTACATTAATTACTGTTTTCACGGGTGGGTGACGGATTTCAGTCTTCATTCTCTGACCTTTGAGTTTCATAAACTTCTTAATCTGGCGTGTCTTCACCATTTGAAATTCTTTCATGTATGACTTTTCCAGATCTTGTTGGATTCTCTTTCTATCATCAGCTCTGGTTATTTTTCTAAGTGATGAAGATAACCTCTCTTTGATTTCGCTATTTAGTTGATGTTTTTTCCAACGGTTGTAATGGATCCTCTCACGGACGTGGGCATGTCCTGCCCTTTCCGCTCCTCTTTTAGCTTTATGTGAATCGACTGGTGTCATTATATTCAAGCCAGGTGGTATTAACTTTGTGTCTCTACATCTACATAAGAAAGTTAGATGGTTTGAAAGACGAGCTAGTTTTTGATGGAGTTTCTCTATATGTCTTCATGGAAGTCTAATGTCGGCTCCGTACCGATTAGATAATACAGTTCTATATTTAAGAGATGAGTAATTATGTGCATTATTTAATAATAATAATAATTATTATTATTATTATTATTATTAATAATAATAATAATAATAATAATAATAATAATAATAATAATAATAATAACAACAACAATAATAATAATAATAGCAACAACAACAACAACAACAACAACAACAACAACAATAACAACATCAAAAAATACCTTAGGAATGAGAACTCTGGTTCGAAATTTCCCCCAAGACACCTGATGAAGGCTGGAGGGTATATCAGCCGAAACGTTGTGTTAACAACAAACAAGATGAGGACAAATACCTGATGAATGTAAATAATGTAAATAATGTAAATAATGTAAATACTGTAAATAATGCCCCCAGAACGTTGTTGAGATGTCATTTTTAATTACCGCTTCTAGCTTACTAATTCATCTTCCAATCTATTGCTTTCTATCACTACCTCTTTGCTAAACGCCGTTGTCTCACATTGAATTGCCCAAAAATACCTGTAGGATTGTGTCTTTTTTTATTTTCTTTGGGACAACATTCATCTTTATTTCTGCCTGTTGGTAATATTGTCAATTGGATAGACATTTTTTTATTACTACTGAAAGTCCTCCCTTCCGACAGATGTGATGACTTCACTAAAAAACCAGAGGATAACACTTAGGAATCTTAAATAATTACAAACGAAAGTAGAAGTGGACAGGATAAGATACGCCACCGGATACGTCAGCACATCTCACTCAGCAAAAAGCCATATTTAGCAGTAACCACTGACTCCAGACTATTGAATATTTTCATCTCTAAAATAAGAATAATGGAAGTCTGTCGGGGTTCGACAATGACGTCAGTGACGCCAGAGGTGGGAGCGGAACCAAAAGGCAGACGCGCAGATGCGGCCACATGTTGTGCACGTAACAGCAGAAGTAGGGTTGGGGATCCTCTCTTTTCGGGCTTGTCGCTTCAACTGCAGGCTCTTGGGGCACTTTTCCTCGAACAGCCTAACACCCTTTTGGATAGCTGGACGCCAGGCGCCGCGGTCAGAGGCAAGCGATTCCCAGCCACAGGCTGAAATGCCGCAGACCTCAAGGGAAGTTTTCTTGTATCTGCCGTACTGAAAAGACCATATCTATTGTCCCCCTGTTGTTCCTAAATCCACACTGGCTCTCTGAGACCACGTCATCCAGCAGGTGATGTGTGATGCGGTTCAGAAAAACACGGGCCATGATCTTT
>NC_068991.1:28219339-28220598 GCF_001194135.2 Octopus bimaculoides
ATCGGCAGAGCCCACAGGTGCCATTGCATTTAGCGTGGGGCCATACACGTCTTTCAGGTCGGCAAAGAACTTGGAGTTGTGCTCGTCTGCATACTGCTGTAGTTCTGCAGCCTTGTTTTCTCACCACTTGCCTTTCATCTGTCGCAGCTCAGTCTGCACCTTTCCTCTGATGTTCTTGAGGAGATCGTGCTTGGCTTGGGAGTCTTTGTCGCTGAGCCAGGCTGTGAAGGCTTCTTTCTTCTCCTGGAGGAGGTTGGTGATCTCCTTGTTGTCAAACCAGTCTTGGTGTTTCCGTTTTGTGTGGCCAAGGGTAAGGCTGGCAGAGTATTACACTGCATCCCGGAAGTTGGCCCTCTGCTGGCAGACGTTCAAGCTGGTTCGCAAGTTTGGCAATGAGGGTCTCTTTTGTTTTTGGTTCAATAAGTTTCTTTTTAACATCAGCTTTCTGGAGTCTGTGTCTGCTGACGATGGAAAAGGACAGCCTGCACATCAACAGTAGGTGATCTGTCCAGCAGTCAGCTCTCCTCATTGCCCTAGTGATGCGAACATCATGGATGTCAGGGCGCCTGGTGATCACATAGGCAATCAGGTGCCAGTGCTTCGACTTTGGGTGCATCCAGGTAGCCTTGTGGAGGTCAGGCAGTTGGTACAGGATATTGGCGATGGTGAGTCTCTGTTCAGTGCAAAAGATGAGTAGCAGTTGACCGTTGGTATTCTCATGTCCGATGCCATGTGGCCTGATGACATCTGTCTAAGACTGGGCATCTCAGCCTACACGGGCATTGAAGTCCCCGGAGTATCAGCAGCTTGTCGTCTCTAGGAACATCCCGTAGCACTTTAGTGAGGTTCTGATAGAACAGCTCTCTCTGCTCCAGAGTGTAGGTCGCAGTGGGGGCGTAAGCACTGATGAGTGTCAGGTGCATCTTGCCTTGGAGAGGAATTCTCATCAACATCAGGCGGTCGCTGATTTCTCTTGGGAGGGACCCCAGGTTCTTGACGAGGGCGGTGCGAATGGCAAAGCCAACTCCTGATTCCCTGCGTTTATCCAGTGCTTTCCATGAGGGCAGCAACATCAATGCTGTATCTCTGCAGTTCACGACCCACAAGTACTGTTCGATGTTCTGGTATGTCACAGTTTTAGTTGTCTATGAGTGTCCTGATGTTCCAGGTTCCAACACATAAAGTGCTTTTCCGACAGGGGGATTTTGGGTTCTTCTTTCGTATTTCTTTCATGTTTCGACCGCGTGGTAGATGACCAG
>NC_068991.1:28220608-28225419 GCF_001194135.2 Octopus bimaculoides
CTAGACCCTTCCTCCTAAGGGGGAGAGCAGTGCTATCCCTGAAGAGGCTGCTCCGTCGTCAGAGTGACTGCTAAACTATGCCCTTGCCCCGGTAGGCTGCAGAACGACCATCCTTCCCTGACCGCCCGAGAGCAGGTCCATGGCTAGCAGCTCCCAGCGCCATCCTGCACCTGCCACCGTCACCACTCACCCATCGCCTCAGGACTTGGAAGAGGAAGAAGTAGAGGGGTGGAGTCACTGAATCCTGGGCAAGAGAACTGTGGAAGCCTTGGGTTGCCCAAACCCAGGACCCCCCCTCTCGGTCCAGCCGATCTAGCCAGGAGGGACGCAGGACGACACATCCTAGCCATAACTAGACTGCGGGCTATGCCGGAGAGATGATGGACTTCATCACCTAACCGCCTTTGGGGCTCCACTCTGGATTTGGATGCAGTTTACTCCCTAGCCTTTGATTAACTAAAAAAAAACCTACCCGCAAGGCAGTGGGAGACTCTTGGTGGGCGGGGACGTCTCACTACCCGTACAGGATCAGGAGGACCTGCCCACTGCCCATACTATATATACAATTTAAAAAAAAACACTATACAATACACACACACAGAATCCAAAATGCAACATACACAATACACACACACAAACACACATAGTTGAATGGCCGTTGACTACTTTGTAGTTCCTCCGCCCTTTGACGGGTCTTATTTTTTGTCCCACAGGGTGTTCAACAAGCACCCATCTCACCAAAGCAAGCCTGGTGGGGTTGCCAGTTTAGTCGCCGACGACCTGACCATGGAACAGGTTGTACTGGGCTACATGGTACCAGTAGCACTCGAGAGCGACCTGACATAATCTCTAAAAATACCATACATCTCTAATATACCATACACGCAATTATTAGTGTTCGTGTACAGCGGAGCTTCAGTATACGAACTTAATCCGTTCCAGAAACCTGTTTTTTAACCAAATTGCTGAGTAATTGAAATACACCAGACCAAAATTCCATATAAAGGCATGAAATGATGTTTTATTTTTCAATCTATCAATAGCAAATACATAAATGTATACGTATATGTATACATGCGTGCATGCATGCGTTTCTCCCTTTGTCTTACTTCTGTAGATCCATGATTTTAGCAAAAAATATGATAGAATTTATTAATTTCAATATGAAATATGAAAACCTGCAAGTTACATGAAATGCGTACATGGACGTTCATACACGCTCTTCCAGCCACCTATATGTGTTTGTAGCCTTCTCGTGGCTTGTTGTTCAAATTCCAACCCACTAAGCGAATGGGCTTCCAATCATTTATTTGCGTATGTAGTCTCCTTGTAGTTTGTTGTCCAAATTTCAACTCGCTAAGCGAATGGCCTCCTAATCAATACGCGTGCGTAGTATACTCGTTGTTCGTTGATCACATTTCAGCTCGTTACCTGAGTTTAATTTTCTACAGAAAAACCTTTCGCTATTCAATCAGAGAACCGTTCGTATATATGTACGCTACTGTATAACCTTTTTATTAAGGACTGTTTAAATTCATCCCTTAGAGCCTTCAGTAAACAAATCTCTTGTTTCTTAGAAATTGCTTCGATGCCTTCTCTAAAAAAAACAAAAAAAACACTGCAAGTGGGGTGGGGACTGTACGAAATGAAGAGGGACGGACTAATTACCATGCTTAATAAAATTAAGCTAGTATTTTATACTTTTTAAATTCATCCAGCCTCATGGCGGAGGAAGAAGGCTTATATGAATGCAAACAATTCTATCGTCACACTAATAAAGAGGGGTGGCGATAAGAAACAGAAAAGTTTCCTAATAAGTTTTAATGGAGTGTATATGGTATTTTTCAGTTCAGAACCTTGGTGTTTAACGATGTACTGTTTATATTTCTGAATAATACATTTTATTAGTGTTCGACAATTTATATTCTCAAATAATACGCCTGATTAATGTACAGCCGTTTAAATTCCCCAATGATGCATCTGCTTCGTGTTCTGCTATTTATACTTCAAAACAAGCCACCAGTTTCTTTCGGGATTTCCGTCAGCAGAATCTTTTCCCGTTGCAGACATTCGAAGCAAACCTCCGGTATGCAAATAATTCGTTAGCCAGTGTTTGTTCCATCAGTCTCGGTTGTCCTTCTGTCAAGGAAACTGATAAAATCAAAAAATAAAATAAAAAATAACAAGAACCAATTAATTCAATCAGACATGCTCAATAAAACATCATGACAAAGGTATTTATATGGGATCTCTTCATTTACTAGAAATCGCTAAGAAATTACTATAAAATCACACCCTACTGTCTGAAAAAAGATAAAGATATATTCTACAACGTAGGCACAAATACATTATATCTCAAAAGATAAGACGGCATGGTCACAGATAGAAGGTTTACAAAAATAGCCGTCCAAAAAGAGTTATCTATTAAGTTAAACATGGACAATTACAAGAAATCCTTATCACATGAGCCAAGGAAATGGGATAGAGCTCAGGAAATAAGACTGCCAACTCTTCCTCAAATTAAACCCTACAGCTTTAAAAGAGGTCACGTACAATGCAGTCTTAGATATTGGTATCAAATTTTGGCACAAGGCCAGCAAGTTTAAGGATGGGGTAAGTCGATAACATCAACTCCAGTTCTCGACTAGTAATTTTTCATCGAAAGGATGAAAGACAAAGTCGACCTCGGTGGAATCTGAATTCAGAACGCTAAGACGGATAAAATGCCACTAAACATCTTTGCCCAGTGCGCAAATGTCTACTAGCTCTCTGCCTTAACATACGGTCTTTGATATCAAAATAATCGGAATAGTCGCGATACACACTCCTGTCACAGCGTGGGACTTTGAAGACTGCTAAAATGCAAGAAAGTATACTAGTTCCTAAATTTTCAATACTTAATATTTAATATTCAATATTCAATATTTCATTTATTCAATAAGACAATCAATACTTAATTTCATTTTACTGAATATATTATATATTCTATATCCTACATTAATATTATAAGAATATAAATAAAGCATAAAAAACAGACAGATTTGGAATTCCTTTGAATAATATATTCCTCTATACACTATCATACAAACCCCTTTTTCATATATATATATATATATATATATATATATATATATATATATATATGCATACACATTCACACATATACACACATAATGAAACATACATACATATATAAATACACATGTATATATGTACATATATACATGTGTGTGTGTGTGTGTGTGTGTGTGTGTGTGTGTATGTATGTGTGTGATTATAAGATCCACCGAGCTAAGTATAAGAAGCATGTAAGGTTTTGAGTAGTCTGTGGTTGGTATAAAAACAATGTTCAGGAACAATAATGATTTATTGGCGCTGCAGGTTGTAAGCTTTTCACATATCGAAGTTCGATAAGCTGAAAAAAAAGTTGAATTGCTATGAATGCAAATAAAAATCCAAATTAGGGGAGTAGAGGAGGTAAAATTCAGGCTGCATATGTTTCTTAGTTAGCAGATCCTCTGATGTAATAATTACTCAACAAAGAGTACTCAGCCAGCTACTCATCATAATAATTACACGTGGGGCAACTCGCCGAGGATCTTCGGCGAGTTATCTTGGGATTCCTTAACGACAATGTAACCTTTATATAATTAAGGTGTTTTCGGCCTGATGACTATAGCTAGCTCTCAGCTAGCTATACTCTTTATTTGTGTGAGTGTGCGTGTGTGTGCGCGCGCGCGTCGTGCGTGCATATGTGTGTGTGTATGTGTGTATGTATGTATGTTCGTATATAATGATGAAAAAGAAGTTAAAGAATAGTTTATAAACACTGTGCAAGCATCAAATCCGACTAAATTGTCTGAATGTCACAGTAATCCACATTGGTTGTAAATTCAGTTTCTGACTCCTGTTCAATTTGTAAATTCAAACACTGTATGGATACAGTTTAAATGCAGTATATAGTCACAGAGTATAATAGCAAAGCACGAAAGAATGGTGATTTATTCATGATCGATTAGCTAAATACGTTTCAAACAGAATAGCGTATCTCAAAATGCAGCAATGAACACTTAGACACAAATTAATCGATTCCATATTTGATCGATTAAAATACTACAGAGGGGAATTCAACACCACCCTATTCTTATCAGAACAAGATACATAGATAGACAGGTACATACATACATACATACATACATACATACATACATACATACATACATACATACATACGGTCTGGATAAGCTTGGATTTTCAGAAAAAAAGTAACCAGCCAACTAACTCACGCATTAAAAATGTAATCTGTAAGCAGAACTCTTCTAAGGTTTAAAATAGGACATTTTTTCATTATCTACATTCCAGCATTCTTTGTTAGAAACCAGCCAGCCCTCTCTTCAAAAGGAGAATCTAAATAATGAAAAACTCAAGAAAACATCCATACATACACATGGAGGATGTATGTATGTATGTTATCAATCAGTTTCGTTTCTGTATTTCTTGTCCATAGAGAAAGAGCCGGACTCTAACATAGATTCAAGGCTCCTTCATTGGAACTTTTATCAACATCATCTAGGTATTTGTGCATATGTGTGTGTGTGCAGTATTTGGTGTTAGTGTATGCGCAGATTTGTATGTTTGTTTTATGGATGCGTTTTTATGTCTAGATGCATGCATATGTATTTATGTGCTAAATTTTTGGAAAGTTTTACATATCTTTACAGTTCCATTGATGGCTTGAATCTGTAGTCTTCTAATCAGCCTTTTTCTTTCAGGTTTTGAGAACCCTAATTTTTCCAGGTTTTTGTTGAGGC
>NC_068991.1:28225734-28227438 GCF_001194135.2 Octopus bimaculoides
ATGTCTCATAGGTAGGTAATACCGTGATGACATTTTTGGACAGCTGCTAATGATGTGGGTGATATCTTCGATACTGATTCCACAGAGTCTGCATCGATTATTACATTGTGGCGCTTTGCCCGCCTCTCTGTCCTGTTTGTTTATTAGGAATTTGGTTGCTATTTCTTGTTCTTGAATAGCAAAGGCATACCCTTCAAAGTGAGAGTTGGTGACCCGATTGTTTGTCCACGATAGACTGCTCTGGTTGTCAATGTTGTTATCACCCTGGAGCTTTCTGTTAACGTATCCTTTCTGTTAACGTATGTATGTATGTATGTATGTATGTATGTATGTATGTATGTATGTATGTATGTGTATGTATGTATGTCTCTTCTTTTTCTTAACTGTTATAAATCTTCCACTGAGAAGGGAGCCGGTTTCTAATAAGGATACAAGGCTCCATCTTTGGGATGTAGTTAATACAGACAAATTCATATTTGGAACTTGAGAAATGCCTTGCATATTTTTACTGTTCTACTCACAGACTGAACTTGTAATGTACGAATCAGCCAGTTAGTTTCTCTTTCTGAAAACCCCAGTTTATCTAGATTCTCCTTTAAGCATTTACTAACAAAACCTAGTGTTCCAATTATTATTGGTATAAATATGAATTCATAGTCTGGATATAGAAGCTGAAGGTTTCGAAGCAGTTGTCCATAGGTATCCTCTTTTTCTTTGATATTCAAAGAGATATTTATATCTGCAGGTCAGCTGACCTCTATGACAGTACATACCTTTGTCTCTCTGTCCCAAACAACAATATCCGGCCTGTTACGTTTACATTTGACAGAAGTTTTGAGAGGTATATTCCACCAGTATTCCTTCAGTTGGTGTTTATGAATGCATTCTATCACAGAGGGATTTTCTAAGTTTATTTCGGGACAGTCTTTTTTGCAGATGGCATTGTAAAATGCTTTAGCAACATGTTGCTGCATAGAGAGGTAGTACCGTGACGACATTATAGGGTAGCTGCTAATCACATGCGTAATGTCTTCTACAGAAACATGACATAGACTACACATGTGGTTGCACCTTAGTATTACAAAAGCATCACTGTCTCTTTTGTTCACCAGGTGCTTTGTGGCAATCTCCTCTTCCTGGATTGCAAACTCATAGCCTTCAAAGTGTGATGTGATGTGGTAGTCTTGTGTCCAAGTGAGGCTGCGCTTCGTGTCAATTCTACTGTCTGTCTATATGTATGTATGTATGTATGTATGTATGTATGCATGTATGTATGTATGTATGTATGTATGTATGTATGAAAGGGCAATCATTGTAACTTAACGTGGATGTATTGCTATAGTGCCGAATACACAGTTATTTATCTCTCATATCGATGCATATACATAAAAGAACACATGTCTATTGTCGCTGGTAGTGAGATTTTATTGGTATTTCAAAACCAAACTTATAACACGTGATCTGGCAATTCTGGCACCCACAGTAGATGATTCTCTTCTGCCAGCGACATAATTATGCGTGTTTTTATGCACCCTGCGTCCATATGAGAGGTCACCTCAAGGTAAATAAGGCAGAATTCGGCGCTGTAACAATACATCCACGTTAAGTTGGATATAAAGATCACCTTTGGCATCAATACTGCTTATGTCGCTAATGATATTTATTTTTACACGCATGTATGTAGTAGGTAGGTAGGTAGGTAGG
>NC_068991.1:28228596-28229554 GCF_001194135.2 Octopus bimaculoides
TATATATATATATATATACATATACATACATACATACATACATACATACATACATACATACATACATACATACATACATACATAATTCATAAAAGCATATATACCTGCCTACTTACCTATGTACGTAGGTAGGTATGTGTGTGTGTATACACACACGCGCGCACACACACATACACACACGATTCATACAATGCGTGGCTGCATGGTTGAGAACTTTACTTCTCAAGTATATGTTCTTGCGTTCAGTCTCACTGCGCGGCACCTCAGTCAGATGTCTTCTACTATAGTCTCCAGCCGACCAAAGTCTTGTGAGTGGATTTGGTAGACGGAAACTGAAAGAAGCCCGTCGTAGATATAAACACAGCACAGACACAGACACATATATATGTGCGTGCGCGCATTTGTCTCTTTGTTTGTGTTGTGTCTGTCTCAGCCCAGCGCTTCAGAACTTGTGTTGGCTTGTTTACGTTGCCATAACTTAGCGGTTCGGCAAAAGTAGCGATAGAATAAATACGAGACTCAAAAAAATATGTACTGCTGTCGATTTGTTACACTAAACCTTTCAAGGCGGTGGCTCAACATGACCGCAGTCCAATGACAGAAACAAGTAACGCGTAAAAGATAATATATGTACGAGGGTGAGTCAAAAAGTAATGCCATTTTCTTTATTTCATGTGAAGTTTTTGATAAAAATAACTGAAAATTTTCCCAGTTATAAATGATTATATCATTTATGTTCTGAAATATTTTGTTTCTTACTTTTCAGGTTTTTAGACTGGTAAGGAAAATTCAAAATGGCTTGGAGTTACGTCAAAAACAAAGAGCAGTGATTGAATTTCTTGTTGCTGAGGGAGAAACCCCTACGATCATTCACCGACAATTACAAAATGTCTTTGAGGACAATACTTTAGATTATAGCCATGTATGCAGGTGGGTCCGTCGTCTGAAAGATGAAAAG
>NC_068991.1:28230694-28231435 GCF_001194135.2 Octopus bimaculoides
CACATGCACACACACACACACACATCCACATGCACACACACACACATATACATATATATACAAGGAGAAATGAATGGAGGCAGCAAGAACGTGTAAGGATATGGGTGTGAGATAGTCTAATGTTGAATAAAGTTATTAACAAGAGAGGAACAACAGTGTACAATACAACTCTTGTGTAAGAAAAACATTAGTTCTATGAGATAAAGTTCTATGAAAATAAGGAAAGATTAGGAAGAAAATTAGCGAAGTACGTGAATGGCAAGAGGAATCTGACAGAGGTGAGCGTAAAGCTTATAAATAGAAGAGAAAAGGAAGGAATAAAAACAAAAAAAAAGTAGTAAATTGAACGAGAAAAAAATTAAAAGATGAACATATGACTACGGGGACAGAAGAGAAATTGGAGGGGGGAAATTGTAGACAATCTATAACAATGAATCATTGATAATATATATACATATATATATATATATTAATTCTTCGAAACGCCGGAGTTTTAATGGTGGCAGCTGATGAAGGGGATGTTTCTATGTGGCCTGCTTGATTGTTGCACCTTGTTTACCATTTTTGTCCTTGTTCTTTTGCCACGTCATGTACCCAGTTATGTATCTATATGTACATGTGGATAAACGTATATACATACATGTACATATATATGCATATACTCATATATTGTTTATATATATATATATGAACGTATATACATACATGTACATATATATGCATATACTCATATATTGTTTA
>NC_068991.1:28231688-28235212 GCF_001194135.2 Octopus bimaculoides
TATATATATATATATATATATATATATATATATATATATATATATGACACTGGTGTACATTCCATGTGGTTGTAAACAGTTGGTGCAAAGTTCAGAAAGATAAAAGTGTCCATATTATGGTGAGGAACTGATAAACTAAATGGCAGCCATTAGATGTGTAAGCACGTGATAGTTTAAGAACAAGCTGAGGATACAGATAAAACAACATAAGTTCTATTTACATCACTTAAATTGTCTATAAAGATTATTGCTAAAGGAGTGGCACGTGTAGACGAAGTGCTGCAGGTTTTTGTTGAATATGATCTTAATCGCGAACGTAACATAAAATTACAAGAGGAGTTTACAATGAGTTCCTATTCTGAGCTGTACAAAGATATTAATTCCCTAGCTTATTCCTCTCGAAATGTTCTTGAGTTTTTATGTATCTATATTGAACTATTTATATTTAGAATAGTTATTTTTATGTATAAAGGTAATTGTGTTGCTTGTTCTCTGTTGTTTTCTTGTGCTTCTTCAAGAGAAAGAGAGAGAGAGAGAAAGAAAGAGAAAGAGAGAGAGAGAGAAAGAAAGAGAAAGAGAGAGAGAAAGAGAGAGAGCGTGTGTGTGTATGTGTGTTAGATCGATGTAGTTGATACTCGTATTCTCCGTACATTTGTCATCTGACCTGTTACAGATGTGTAAACAGTGACCATTTGTAGTTCGTTGAAGGTCAACGACTACTTCAAGAAGGATTTCCTGCCTCTTAAATCACAATCCTTGCAATATCATTTTAGCTTCATATGGACAATAACAGATCTCACAGTCTAAAGACACTTTGGAGTGGCGCCTAGGCTAAACAGTTTCTACTGCGTTCATATAAATGTGCAGTTATTTTATAAAAGTGTCTCATATACTGGACGATGTCGTCTTAGAGACAAAATGATGGGCGTGATGGTAATGGGTTTGTTGAGATGTCTTTGATTATAAAACTGCGCGATCGGGATTGACTTAGAAATGAATAATAGCAGCAGCAACAACAGCAACTGTAAAAACAACAGCAACTGTAAAAACAACAGCAACAGCAGCAGCAATAATAAAAACTAGAGCAACGTTAGCAACAGCAACAAAAACAGCAACAAGAACAACAGCAACCTCAACAAAGATGAAGTAACACTACATTCACCTCACGCCACTGTGTTAAATAGTCCTTTCTTGCTCTCTTACTTTTGAAAACTTTGACCAAAGTGAAATTGATTGCGCATGATATCACTACGATCGTTTTTGTTGTATTTATTTCACTGACATTTTGATAAATGTTATAGAGGAAACTTTCTGCTGGTTTATATATAAATGATAATCCTGGAAAATGAATGAAAGCAAAGAACTTCAGCTGTTAGTGTGGACTATGAAAATTGTAGTGCATGAGAACATTTGATACAAATCTATGCACTGATGAAAAGCCAATTCAAATCTGATAAGAAAACCTTCGGCCAAGACCAAAATTCCAGCATGTGAAATGTCAGATGGTTATGCGCAGATCCTTTTGGTGTCCTCAGTGTAATACGAATTAAGTTTCCAGCAACTATGATAGTCATACCACCTCACATCTTTCGACAGGAACTTAGAATTAATACTTATGGATATGTGAAGTAGTTGAGACAGTATCACGTAATCTACGAATGGATTTCAGGCATGTTACAATCATATAACACCTGTGGCCTCTAAACTCGTAGACTACTACGTTTAGAGCGCTGTTGATAGGGAGTCTACTCGATGTCCTCTCAATACACAGCTTCACTGAAGGCTGCGATTTTCCAGGTAGTATCCGAGATGAATAAGGACCATTTAGTGTAGACATACCACCGATTCCAGCTCTGAATTGAAGCTTTCATCGAAGCTGAAGGGAGATTCATAAAATAGCCCTATAAGAAACCTTATCGAGAATATACGCGCAAATTTTTATTAAAATACGTTTGGGTTTCTTTTATTAGAGTTATTTTATCAAATTACCAAATATGTCTTCAAATACCTTTTGCACCTTGTATACTTCATTTAATAGAATAATTAGTGCCAATGTGATATCAATTGTTTCAAGCTGAATCATTGCAATTTTAGCAATTACTGAACCGCAGATAGAATAATACATAGCAGTTTGTTAAGCTAAATACGAACGCGGTCACAGGCGAGATTTAGTATGAGATCAAATGACACAAAGACAAACAGTTATTTGAATTGGTAAATATCCTTAGAAGTGTCCAGTACAGAGATCTTGGTATCATCATCTTTCTCTTCTCTATGCTCGTCAGCTCTCATCTTGAATTTTGCTGAACGCTATGGCTTCCCAATGCAAAATAAAACATAACAAAAATTGAAGCATCTAATATATAGATCACAAGAAGGAATAATAATTTGCATAGAAGGCCTAGACTATTGGGATCACTCAAAAATCTCAAATCCTCTAACACTGCTGTGATGCTACATTATGTGTACGAAGTAGAAAATATTCCATCAACATTGTTCCAAATGATACCTATTTTTTTCGATTCTAGTTTCTAACTTTTGAAGGCTCAACATTTTATTAAACCTTTTTCTGTAAAGAAACATTTTTTTTTAGAAACTTTTTAAAGTTTGAACATTTTGTTGAACACTTTTTCTGTGTAACAGGAAAGTTTTTCCATTTGAACTTCTTGTTTTTTAAGATTATATTATATCATTTATTATTTAGATCATCATTCAAATACCATTGCCAACGTTAGCCCAATTTTTATTCCCCCCTCCCCCCATACAACGTTGAGATGATTGCTGGCAGGATTAATTTCGATTCTACCAATTAAGAAAATCATCAGAATTACACTTCGAAATTTATGCGTATTATAAATTTTATATTGAGGCGTGTATTTTGTATTAATCAAGCAATATTTAATTTCAGAAATTATTTTATTTTGTATAGGAGGCCTTTCATTTGAATTGATTTGATATAATAGTATATCATATGAAAAACAATTATAATTAATGGGCTATTTAGAATTGAAATATTTAAATGCTTTTCTATATTTGTGAGAACATTTCAATGTAAAATAACCTATACAATTCGTTAATATTCATTTGGGAGTAATATAATACATTAATATAATAATTACTTCTAGATTGATATTAATGAATTGTAAAGATAATTTTGCATTGAAATTTTCGCATAAATATAGAAAAGTATTCAAATATTTCAATTCTAATTAAAACATTAACACATTAATTATAATTGCTTTTCATATAATATACTTTTTACTTTTTTCAGTCATTAGACTGAAGCAATGCTAGGACACCGCCTTGAAGAACTTTTAGTCGGATGTATCGACCCCAGTACTTTTCTTTTTTTAAAACCCAGTACTTATTTATCGATTACTTTTGCCGAACCGCTAAGTTACGTGGACATAAACACACCGGCACCGGTTGTCAAGCAGTAGTGCGAGACAAACGCCAACACAAAGACACACGCACACATATCTCTCTCTCTCTCTCTCTCTCTCTCTCTCTCTCTCTCTCTCTCT
>NC_068991.1:28236318-28238061 GCF_001194135.2 Octopus bimaculoides
TGTGCGTGCGTGCGTGCAGGCAGTATTTTAGATTCGACTGTTCGATTTTCGCTTGCTTCGATGTTTCGCTTCCTATAAAATTGTAACCTGAATACAATTTTTGTACCCAATAATTTCAGATATTCGGACATTTTCAGTGAGTTTGATTTAGGCTTTTCTTTTCTTGTTTTCTTACAATGTTACAGAATTCTCGAATAATATATTTTATGCAAACAATGCTTTTTCTTTTTTTTTTTTTGCAGCTTTGCTTAAAATAAGCTAAAATAGAATTGTTTAATAAGCAGAAAATCGATAAACAGAAAATGAAGACACGCTCAATATTGTCTCTGTGGATTGAAATTCACGGGAAAGTACAATGTTCATTAAAGTTTGTAAACAAACGGACGCCATGATAGTTATCCACTACAAACGCCATTATTCAAAAGCAGCTTTTGAATACCTTTTTAATATTTCATACTGTTTGTTATGTATATTGCCCTAACAAAAGTGTTCGAATGTAAAGTGTTGGCCCCGTTATACGAATGCAACAAAGTTAAAGACGAATATTATCAACCATTCAGAAATCGGCTGATTTTAAACTTCAATAAGCAAGGTTTTGAACTTTATCATATCAGTTATGTTTTTAATTATTAAGGATAAACACACACACACACAAACACATACACAATATAAAAACGCACATAATACAGGTAATGTGTCGGTGCCCATTATTTCAAAATCAGAATGCGGCATGATGATAGGGAAAAAAACAGAGAGTTATTAAAGGTATGGATTGATAGCTAAGGTAGAAATAAATAATCCAGAACTGATTCAAAGCAAGGTTATGAGATTGTAGATAGATTTGAAGGAACTCTTAGTTGAACAATCTAGTGATTCTCCAGATTTTCAGGCCAGGATATGGTTGGAAAGATAGCAAGTGTAGATAAAAAAAAGTGCAGCAAAACATTTTTAAACGTTTAGTGATAGTGTTGAAGAAGCGGTTAAACTGTATAACAGATCTATAATGTTGATGAAACTGGCTTGCTTTGGAAGAAAATGCTTGAAACAACATTAATACTAACTGAAGATAAAACTGTTACTCCTAGAAATAAAGCAGATAAGGACAGACTGTCACTATCTATTGGTGATAACGAACCTGGTAACTTGAAACTGAAACCAACGCTTGTTTATTACTCTGAAAATTCTGGAACTTTGGAAGGGTTATCTAAAGGAATGCTTGCAATACAAATATAGCTTGGGTTATTGCAATTATGTTTGAAGACCGATCTAATGTTCACCTTATTCTTGAAGTTAAACAATATTATGCCAGGAATGTTTTATCATTTAAAGCATAGCGAACTTGAAATAATGGCACTAAACAGCCTAAAATATTATAGAATCTTTATCCTGGAATTAAATTGGTATTTTTGCCTCCACATTACTAGTAGGGAAATTCAGCTAAAAATGATGACCATGTGTTGCACAGAATTTTTGTCAGTGAACAGGTCGCAGTCTCAAAGCGACGAAAATATTTTGACAAATTAAATTTAAATGTTGAAGTCAATCTAACAGTTTTTGTGTGTTATTCATTTTAAATGGCTTATAAACACCTTCCACGCTGCAATTGTTTTCGTTCCAGCACACAATCTCAGATCAGGTCACTTGCTATGCAAGTATATCTCCGTAATTCTTAAACATTATAAAAGAATATGACTCAAAAATAGTATAAATACGACTCAGATACAGAATGCAGTTAACAAGTTT
>NC_068991.1:28239788-28241752 GCF_001194135.2 Octopus bimaculoides
ATATATATATATATATATACATATATATATATATATACATATATATATATATATACAACAGGCTTCTTTCATTTTCCGTCTACCAAATCCACTCACAAGGCTTTGGTCCGACTGAGGCTATAGTAGAAGACCCAAGGTTCCACGCAGTGGGACTGAACCCGGAACGATGTGGTTGGTAAGCAAGCTACTTATCACACAGCCACTCTTGCGCCTGTATATTCGCAATTTTCAAAAATTTATTTATTAGTCTGTATTATCACAAGTGTCTGATGTGCGTAACTGCTCATCAAAAACTCTAAGTGACAGTCTGTGATGGTTTTCCCGTTTAATAAAATAGCGTGCATATATATATACATGCGTGTGTGTGTGTGCGCGCACTCGCGTCTGTGTACAGACAATCCTTTATCGGGCGTTCACTGAAATAGTGTATAAGAATTGAATTTCCAAATGACGAATCATTCACTTACTCATGCTTTATTACATAACAGCATTCCATTTCTAAGTGAGTTCCTTAACCTGATAATCAAGTAGTTAAATAAACTGAATCATCTGGTCATCTAGCCCAAGTGGTCATCCTTGTCAGTGACAAAATATGAACTTAAAAGTCTCCGTGATTTTCTAGAAAGAAAATTGCTCTATTCCTTTCCTGAAATGTTGCCACTGCTCCAGTGACTGGTATACGCCCAAACAAAATTTCAATACCAATCTGAAGCTTATTATATTTCCATTGTGTTACATTAGTAACACAATGGAAATACAATAGCTTCAGGAATATACTTGTGTCACACTCTCTATCTCATTGTGCCACTCAAACGTCTTTACCTAATCAAAAATAAAGTATATTTATTCTGAATTCGACTCTTGAGTATTTAAAAATCATTCTCTTAACCTGCTACTTTTCTAGTTTGGTGTCCGAAGACAAGGGTAAAAGACACTGAACCAAGGTACCACGCATTAGGATCGAACCCAAAACTTCATGATTGAGATGCAAACTTCTTGACCATTGCCACTGATCGGATGGATAGCACCTGTAGCTCAAAGGTACAGCTTTGTTATGCATTGTATCTGGCTGATTCTTACTGAGATTTATGTTAATGACAAGTGTCTAGAATACACAGCTACTAATGCTACCGCATTCAACGAGCTGGTAATTCAGTCGACCGAACAATTAAATCTTCACCGTCGAAACCGACAAAATCCCTTTCTTACTATCGTGGTGAAAAGCATAAAAATCAACCCTTGTTACTGTGGGACGACAGATGTCTGCACCGACAGCAACACTTAAGCCCCACTCAAGATGATGCACCAACCCGATTTCAATTCCACTTGAATTCAATTGTTAAAACAAGTACACACTTCTAATTCCCACACCCTTAAAAATTTTTGTCTAATGGATCACAATTAAAACTCACCGACTGTTGGTGCTTCGGAAAAATGCTTTGCAGAATTTCTTCTGCCGCTTTACGTTCTGAGCTCAAATCCTGCTGAGGTCAACTTTGCCTTTAATACTTCCGGTGTCTATAATGTAAAGTACTAGTTAAGTACTGTAGCCAATGGCATGGACTAATCTTTTCCAGACTTCTGGCCATGCATTATAATTTGAAACCATAAATGTGGCGAGCTGGCAGAATCTTCACTACGTCAGACAAAATACTTAACGGCATTTCTTTCGTCTCTTTATGTTCTGAGCTCAGATCCCACCGAGACTAACTTTGTCTTTCGTCTTTTCGAGATCGATAAAATAAAATGCCAGCCAATAATTAGAAGCGATGTAAGTGACTTTCCCCTTCCCTCAAAATTACCGAACTTGTGCCAAATTTAGAATGAATTATAAATCTCTGTTGCAAGGGTAGTTGTGTTAGCAGAGACAGTAAAGTATCTGATTAAATGTATTACTGTGTTTCGCTTTATCGCTCTAGGTTTAGATTTCAAATTTCTCTATGCGATAAAGCTCAACTATATAT
>NC_068991.1:28241792-28245454 GCF_001194135.2 Octopus bimaculoides
TATATATATATATATATATATATATCCTACACACACACACTCACACTACAAAATAATCACAAGGTCTTCTTCATAAAAACAATACAAAAAAAGACAATATGTAATATTCGAGACTGTTAACCAAATATTTGTTCTGTTAAGTAGTCGTATAGCATCTCTTCATATTCAAACATTTGTTTTCTATGTTATTCTGCAAATCAAATAGATTATTCCAGGCACTGACTTGATGGACCACATTCTGTAACCATAGAAACGACAGAAGTTAGATAAAAGTGTACTGCTAATACGATTTAATTTTCTGTGATGATTAAATAAAGAAGATTGGCAGTCACGACCGACCGATTACATGCGATGTCTTGATAGCCAACATACTTAACTCCCGTCATTTGAGTACTTCTAGTTCAATATGGTACTGCCAATACACAGAAAGACACACAGACATGTGTGTGTGTGTGTGTGTGTGTGTGTGTGTACACCACATTGGTGTTAGGGAAAAAAGCATTGTAATATGAACGATCGTTTTGTAGCTTGCAGCACTGAGTTCGAATCACACAAGTCCAGCACGGTTTCGACCAATTCCATTTTCATCACATTGCTGTGTCTGGATATGAATGTATCAGGAAAACATATTATCGAATACTTCTTATACGAACAAGCAAACACGAGAACGGAGGTGTGGGATAAAATTCAGAGACAGCACTAGTCGACTTAGCACGTGTTAGTTAAGTTCCTTAAACCTACAACTCTTATCTAAGAATAATTCCACGATATGATAAGTACATTTGCTGCAAAGTGTTATTTAATGTGACGGAAATGATTTCTAAATATCTCTGACAATTACAGATTCAACCATTCCAAAGTAGCCTTGTTTGGATTGAACCTGCCGAAATATTATTCACTGAAGGTGGCGAGCTGGCAGAACCGTTAGCGAGTCGGACTGAATGCTTAGCGGCCTTTGATCCAGTGCTTTTCGTTCTGAATTCATATTCTGCCGAGGTCGATTGTTCCATATGTCTTTGCAGGGTCAATAAAATAAAGTACCAGTCAAGTACTGTGGTCGACGTCATCGATTTTCTCCTCCCTTCAAAATTGCAAGCATTGTGCTAAAATTAGAAAGAATCATAATGTAGACGAAAGCTACGTCGCTCTTATTTGGCGGAGTTACTGTTTTTGTGGTTAAATAAAAAGTAATGAATAAGTGCCTGTGCAAATATTAAGAACAAAAGGAAGATTCTCCTGAAGTCTTTCAAGTGAAAATTTAGAATGACAAAAATGGTATTGCTAATAGGAAAGTTTTTATGAACAATAGATAAGTAACCAGTATGGTAATAGAGGAACAAAACAGTCCAGCATTGCTACCTTTAGATGATATAATGAACCAGTAAACCTGAAGTTTGCTCATGATACTATGAGAGTCTACTTTCTTTAATCGTTTAGTTCAGAATGAAGAAAAGTGTCCGTGGCTCATTATGGACTGAGGAGAGTATGCTAAAATTGTAATCCTAGCCGGAGCGCTTGCAACAAAGTGGGCTCTACAAAAGGCACCTGAGGACCAGGTGCTGGAGTTAAACCTGTAAGTGGATTAAGTTTGGTTTGAATTCATGCAAAGAGACGAAACAAATACCGCGAGGTATCCCTTCTGATACCCTAGTTTTTTCGCCAGTAAGCCACTCGAGATCCTTTTCTTTTTAGTATTTCCGAATCTAGGAGGTGGGGAGAAGGTTATCTTAAGACCAGAGACCTTGTCTAAATGATTCCAACTAGGCAACTTCCGCTAAAGGTACCCATGAAGACGAAGTGGTGGGATTCACAACTGGGCAATAGATTAAAAAACTTCCACCCCAAAACAATAGCCCTTCCTTCGACGGGCCTCCGCACTGTTTATCTACCAAAATTTGATTCTTGCAAAACTAATGAAAGATAGGTACCCAAAGTGCAACTGTCTGAGATGAAAACCATAGCTTTGTAATTTATGAAGTGAATTTCTTTACTATACAGTCATGCCTGGAGATAAACCGTATAGAACCGTAAGATATCTAGTCCCTCTCTCAACCAATGCTTCCTTTAAATTGTTGCTATAGGTACACAAAAATTTATTTGTGCGTAAATTTTGCCTTTCTTTGCAAAGTACGTTTGCATCCATGCGAGTAACCATCTTCAATTTTAAAAAGTTCGATTACATCTATAAAACCCTGTGTGTACATTTTTTCTTTTCCTTCGTGCACTAATTGTAAAACATGTTCGCACTATAAGCGGCAATTTGGATGGAACATCGCTTTCTAGTATTTCTACCGTTTCATGGCCCTACTTCTCTTAGCACAGCATACAGTTCTCTTCCTGACAGCTGTTTACACTAAATATTTCTAAATATTTCTTATGAATTACGACCCGTAACACTCACATTTATTTCCAGATCTCCTACTTAGTCACTTTGATTTTAGTTTCAGTTTACTAATTGTTTTCATCTCTATATTTTATCTTATTTCATTTCAGCTTTGCCAGTGAACGAGGACCGTGTATTTGTATCACATTATCTTATTTTTTATGTTATTTCTTTTTCTGGTTTTCGTACCCGCTGACATCAACTTACGCTTGTTGTTTCAGCTCTAACAATGCGTTGGACCTAAACAACGACCTGTTGCGAAAAAGGACGACGAGCATCCAAACTGGGCGGGAGTGTAATTTAATCTCAAACCAAAGCACTTCAACGGAATGCTTCCAAAACAATGCACCCTGCTAAACATATCTAAAGAGCTAGTAAACTGAGTGAATGATAATATCTAACATGACCACCCCATATTATTTTTTGATATAGTATATCTAGAACTACATTACTTTTCTGAAACGGCAAAGTTATGACTTGAGGGTGATTTGGCTGTTATCATTCACCGAATGATACCAGTGCTATCTTCGGTTCGTATGTTTTTATTGTACAAGTGCATGTACTTGTAATCTATGCACGTGTGTAATATATTTGTATGGGTGTGAGTGTGTGTGTGTGTGTGTGTGTGTGTGTGTGTGTGTGTGCATGTTTGTGTGTGTGTGTGCAATGTATGTGCATGTATGCATGTTTGTGTGTGTGTCAGTGTGAGGTAAATGCGGTATCTTATTAGTACGTTAAAACACCATACAAGCCAGCCTCTTCACATAGAGGTGTTGCTGTTGCTGTGATTGTTATTGTTATCGTTGTTTAACCCCAGGTCAGGTTTCATCAAACAATTCTATCATAAAAATATTTCTGTCATAACCAACAATCTGTCTTTTCGTTATTCAGACATTGTCCAATGTGTTCCTCTTCGTTTATAGATGATAGAGTGTGCTTTTTAAAGAGATTTGGTGACTATTTCTATATCATCGAAATACTGTGTAGAGTAAGAGTTGAGAATACTTCGCCCGTGGACAAAATTTTCACCCATGTTAATATTGAAACCACCCTCTAACTAATTCCCTAAAATATATCTTGACCATTAAAATCAACAGTAATTTAATACTTCAACGCCATGGAATCATATTTAAGTTTCTTCTAGCACTATGCTTTGTCAACAGGATCCTAATACCTAAATAGCATGTTATTGAATTCAACGAAATTTGTGGGCACAATCTCGAGAAATGAGTGATATGAGAATAGTGACACCACTATACAGTAACGTCATTATATATAT